>NC_069370.1:16631212-16934242 GCF_021730395.1 Mercenaria mercenaria | reverse complement strand
CCGCACGGTTATTTGGTAATAGACTTAAAATCGAGCACCCCAGAACAACACCGTTTACGCGATAACATTTTCGAGGCGAACAATCCAGAAAAGAGAAAACGAACGGATGATGAAAATAAACAAGAAGACTATTTCAATGGAGAAGGATACTTACCTGACAAAAATGATGACAAGGATGAAGATGAGGAGGAGGATTATGATGACCATGATGATGATAGTGATAATGAAACAGAAAATAGAAATAATGACACAAGCTTTGTAAAGAAACGATCTTTGATCAAGGGACCTCCCGGTAAACGTAGAAAAGTTGAGATTATAGAAGAGCGATCACGCCGTGAGATATGGCATAAGCGTTTTCAGGATCCTCTCAGACAATCTATTAAAGAACAATTCAGAGCTAAAGTTAACAATTATACGGAACAAGGTCTCTCTTTTGAAGAAGCTTACCGTCACACCGCTAATGACGTGCTGCCTGAACTAAGAAAGAAACTGAGACAAAATTATGCCCGATTTCTAATCGACTTTTATGAGCTACAAAACGACCCTACTCAGCAGCAGATTATACAGTCGGCTAAGAAACTTAAAAATCAGCACGGGATGACTGTCAAAGAATCTATTCGGCAAGCCATTGCCCTTAGAAAAGACCTTTTTGTTGAGTTGTGGCCCGATCATAAAACCAAAGAAGACTATTCAATGGAGGATAATAATAAAGAAAGTGATGACGATCAAGAATCGGATGATGATGAATGAACGTTGTAAGAAGGATTGGCGTGCTTTAACTTTCACCGTGTCAAAATGGGTTCCATAGAAGTGTACGATTATAAACAAGAACAATGGGTCCCGGATAAACCGGACCCTGAAAAATGGATACAACATTTCAAAGACCTGAGGGACGGATACGTACGGCCTGATCATATGGGCCGTTACTTTGTAGGAAGCGGTGCATATCGAAGAAAAATGGCCGAATTAAAAGAGGAACGAGAAAGAGAAGCACAAGAACAAAAAGGGGAAGATCTCCCCGTAGTAAAACTTGTGACACCCGTAGCCCAAGCGGTTGATATTGCTAGGTCGGAAATAAGACAGTAAGAAAGCATAGTGATCTGAAGCGACATAGGTATAAAATGGACACACCTTTGAGTCGTGATTTAGACAGCCCAAGACGTAAGAAATATCGCGAAAGCATGACCCAAGATACTATAGATTGGAACACCTATACATTTTAAAATGAATAACTACGAACTCGAGGAAATGTTACAAGAGTACCCTGTGACAATATGCGCCGCGGACCAACTTCAAATACGTAGAGGACAATACGTCATTTCGAATACAGACACGAGCCAGGGATCAGGAAAACATTGGGTGGTCTTTTACTTTCCAAAAAGAGGGCCCGACGAATTTTTCGATTCACTAGGTAATAGACCGGAGCACTACAAAGTTCATTTTGAGCAAGCGTTAAAGAAGCGTTATTGGATGAACTTCAGTCAAATACAGGATACGGATTCAAACATATGCGGGCTGTATTGCGTATATTATATTATGAACCGATGTTCCGGACGAAAAATGAAGGACATTTTAAAACCGTTTGATGCGTATCGCAAGAAGTCGAATGATGAATTTATTGTTTCTTATTTTAGTTGATACATGTAGCCTGTTTTAGTAATACAAGCTTTGGCAATAAAAAATTAAAAGAACAATATGTCTTTGTTATTTTTAACCTATAAATTCGAATATGATTTGACGGAAAAGATTAGGCGTCGGTAGGTGTACTAAAATAAAACGACATATTCCTTTATTGTATTTTATTTCGTTTCACAAATCCATATTATGCTTTTTAATAAGCGTCTCTCGCAGTTCTAAATGAAGAACTACATCAATGATATCTACAGTAAAATAAAATCATGTTTATTATTCTTCTCTCGAACTGGAAACCAATCGTATTGAAATTCTTGGCCACCCCCTCGTATCACATCGTTGACATGAAGCGCTATTTCCTCGTTCTCAGGAATATAAGTCATCCAGTCACTTTCGCCCCAATATTGAAATTCATCTGATGAAAACGACGATCAAAGTGTCTTTAAAAGATATGCTCTTTTGCTTTAACCACTGTTTAATGCATAGGTTGGAAAATTTTTGTGTCGTTATTTTACTAAGAGCCATTCTATACGGCTCATAGTCCAACATGTAACATAACGATATATACGGTCTTTCTACACAGCCAGAAAATAGTTTTCTACAGAGATCCGATGGTAACACATCCATCATTTACACTATTTAAAACTGCCTCTTTAGCCTGTCTTTCATACAAATTTCGTGTAACTGATCAATACAATTCAGCAACTAGTTCAACGCTTTAAAATGCTCTTTTCTACCAATTTCTGTTTGCATGATGATCACAGAGCATAGTTAGTACATCTATGTAGATATTTCCGGGTCCTTCGGGTTCCGTGCTGATGTTACAGGGGCAATAGGAATTTGGTTGCAAGCTATGTTCGCACCACTTGAGTTCTATTTTCGGATGATATTTGCTCATGTATTGTCGGAGCATATATACCCATGTAGAGTAATTCATATCGAACTCTATTCTCGTTTTTGTTATGTCCTTGTACTTAACATAGAGACACCCCTTCGCTTCCAGAAAGTCGCGTAAAGCACACTCTATGTCTACCAAATAATGTTCGTCAGGCAAATTAATCTCCATGTCCGTATACGGATCACCAGTGTGGATGATGGAGAAGTCTACATTCAAATTCGTCCTGTTTCTTATATAGCTTGTCAATAATTCTACCCAAATGTCTTCCGAAAACCCAAAATGTACTTTACTGTAATGCACTTCGTAAAGCCATACTTTGTGATGTACCGGACACACTTCCTTTAGGTCCGCAGCGAAGGAATTCATCATATTCTCGAATACTCCCGAGCTAATTTCCATGATTTGACTTCTGAATGATTTTGTCTGATGAAAGCGCTATTATATGCTCGCCACAAAGCCTCGATTTCAAAAGGAGGCTTGTATTTTTAGTAAGAACGTCATTTATCTCAATTCTGATTGGTCAATTAAAATAGTAATACTGGATTAAACCGGTAAAAACCAGATAAGAGGCACTTATTTTCAATAATTCTTATTTAAAGGACAAATATTAAACTTTCCCTGCGGTTTTATCTCAGTATTGGAAAACAAAGTCGATCCGTGTTATCGCTTGTCAAAATTCTGCTTCCTGATTGGTTGTAGGTAGCGAAGTGTTATATACTGGAGTTCTACAGGTAAATATCATTCGATTCGAGGATCTCAGGTAGAGCGCACATCACGGTTTATGCTGTATGAACGATTATAAATTAGGTATTTCTATTTCATTTTTCGTATCGGGTTTATTAAAGTCATTTTGCTATAATCATTTCTATACTTATGTATAAAGCGTTAACGCGTTGTTTAAAATCGATAAATATGTAGCGCGGAGTAGACGTAAAGCGATACGTGTCTTAACCTGTCTAGTGTATTGGGAAAATGTTACCGCTTGTCAAAATACTGCATTCCGATTGGCTGATGGTAGTGATGTGTTATATACTGGAGTTCTACAGGTAATATCATTCGATTAGAGGATCTAGTAAAGCGCACATCACGGTTTATGCTGTATGAACGATTAAATTAGGTATTTCTATTTCATTTTTCGTATCGGGTTTATTAAAGACATTTTGCTATAATCATTTCTATAATTATGTATGAAGCGTTAACGCGCTGTTTAAAATCGATATATGTGTAGCGTGGAGTAGACGCAAAGCGATACGGGTCTTAACCTGTCAGGTGTATTGGAAAAACGCTACCGCTTGTCAAAATACTGCATTCCGATTGGCTGTTGTTAGTTAAACGATATTTCTATTCAACCATCTAAAGATTTGATTCATTAGGCGAATTTATCCGGACAGGTAAGTTGTATGAACGATTAAATTAGGTATTTCTGTTTCATTTTTTCGTATCGGGTTTATTAAAGACATTTTGCTATAATCATTTCTATAATTATGTATAAAGCGTTAACGGCGCTCTTTAAAATCAATATATGTGTAGCGTGGAGTAGACGTAAAGCGATACGTGTCTCAACCTGTATTGGAAAAACGTTACCGCTTGTCAAAATACTGCATTCCGATCGGCTGTTGGTAGTGAAACGATATTTCTATTCAACCATTGATTCATTAGGCGAATTTATCCGGACTGGTAAGTTGTATGAATAATTTAGTGAATTATTTCTATTGTATTTCGTATCGGGTTTATTAGAGAAATTGTAATCATTATATTAATGCGCTCATAAATCGCGCTATGTAAAAATCATCGTATTTGTACGTTATAGAACAGGTTTAACGGTAAAGTTTTCCGTGTCACCCGTATGAATTCCAGTGGATGACGGCTGTGCACTCTCTTATATACGATTCGCTTTCTGAATTCGCGATGTCATTCGTTAATAATATTGAGCGTTGATTGGTTAAAATTTCGACGTTTTCATTGGTCAAAACGACTTTATTGGAGATGTTACATTGGTTCGTTTTCCTGCCTTCTGATTGGCTATTTTATGTTTAGAAACGACGGTATTAATCTGTATTCTAAAAGTGTTGGTTCATTTTAGCGTGGGATATCGACGGGTTTACATCCGTTGAGTGCGTAATAGTTTGTCCTTTAATTTCATTTTATAAATAGGTATTCTCGTATAGTTTTAATGACTGGTCAGCAGTACGTAATTATATTATACATTTTCTTTCGAATGAATTTTATACTAGAGGTTCTTTATAACGCATGCGTATAGCTTTGTTTTCGTGTTATCTCCGGGCCTAACTAAACTAAAAGGAACCAGCGTGTGAGCTATCTGGTCTAGTCGCGTAATGGCTGTCAAGTATTTGAATACTAATTTTTCGCTTAACAGAGGTCTAAACTGAGGCTAGTTTTTGTTTAAATTTCACTGTGGATGTATTGTTGACATTTTGGTAGGAAACGTGGGAAAGCAGGTTGTAGTCGGTGAAGTCAAGCTCAATTTTAGTATGAGTAGTACTTCTGGGTCACAGAAGTGTGATTTTGATGTCAGTTTACAGTAATGTGACCAGAGACATCTCTCTTAGAAGATACATGACCCCTACTTTTCTCTTCATTTTATATCAGTTTTATCATAACTCTTTAAAATGAGGAAAGGATTTGTTCTCTGAAATGGGTCAAGCTATGTTTGCTAGCTCTTTGAAAAAAAAATCAGTTTTATATAGAATATATAGGGAAACTATTTAGGCTATTGTGACCTGTAGGGCTGACCCTCGATATGCGCGAACACGCCCTAGATAAGTATACAAGACATTCCTAAGCATTTTCATAAATACGTCATTAGAATTCAAAATGGCCGCCGCACACGCGCACTTATTACGAATTCTTATATGCAAATGAGTTACTAATTATAGTAACTAGGTCATCCAAGATGGCGCCCGATTGTTTAGACACAAAGTGACGCCTATACTACTTTAGTGTATTACCATTTTTAAATAATGGCTTTATTACACTCCCGCGACGTCAAACGTGATAATTACTGATGAGATATACAAACACATTTATTCTATCGATTATCGCAAAAAAGCACCATCTGTCAAACTACATTTTACATTCGGTCCAAACCACATCCTAATGGCCCGCAGCCATCTACAAATGTTTAAAAGAAGTTGACAATACACACCATGAAATGACAATACTTGTGATGCCGTAACTAAATTGAATATTCTAACACGATCCGATTCATTTTTCTATTAAACAAAGAAGGCAGAAAACAGTGAATTATTATACAACAAATCACTGCTCTGACGTCACAGTTATTACGTCAAGGCGTCAAACGGCATAGCGGCGCGCTGGAAAAGAAACCGATTGAAAACGGGCAAGTATTTAATGAATGTCATTAAGGATGTACTTAAAATCCTTGGTAACGTGTTAGAATCGAAATAATATATCTCATTTAGTGATTTGCTCTTGAATAAATCATTGTTTGTGGTTCAGATGCGTATTATTATATCACTCGGGCTGCACCCTCGTGATATAATTCCTTCGCATCTGAACTCCAAACAATGATTTATTCAACGACAAATCACTGGATGAGATATATTATTTCTTAAATAAAACATATATCAATACAATTATAATATCAAGGTTATCAATTCTTTTAACAAAAGCAGATTTCATGGAAGAAAATAATTCACTTACTTTTCAAAAACATCGAATGAATAAATATATCTAAAATTTTACCAGAATATCTGCCTAAGACACCGAACAAGGTATGCATGTTCTTAAATTCAACCCTTTTTATAACAACATTTGAACATACGATTTGCCTTATCCATTCAAGTGTACTTACCTAGGCTAAGTCAGTTTCAAGGTAGTGTCACCATAACTAAAGAATAATTCTAATAATGTCTAAGTAAGGTGAATACCAACAAGAAATATCTTTAAAAATGATGGTCGGCGAATTGTAATAAGGAAAGAAGTTTATGAATTTTTCATCTAACATTCATCATTTTTCAAATTGCAAAACTAAACACCGCACTTTAACAATTTAAATGGTTCTCTTTTAATTTTTCTTAAAGGTTTCGTAGGGTTGCAATTTTGTTTCGTTTATCCTTAGACGAATAATTCAACAGTAGTTTGATGAAGATTCATGAAGCGGTTCATGAGAAGAGGTCATTAAACGTGTTTATATTTTAGCTAAATTGGTCCCTATCCCCATTTGTAACAAAATAGCAGGAGACCTTACGATATTGTTACACATCGAGTTTGATAAATATCCATTACATTTTAGTGGTTAATGCGAAGAAAGGCATATCTACTTTTAGCTATAGTGGTCCTTAATAGGGCCTAAGTTCCTATATAAATAAATTTGGAAGAGGACCTTATAATGATGCTCCAGACCAAGTATGACAAAGATCCACCAAGCTGTTCATGAGACGTTGTATAAAAGCATTTCTAGTTTTACCTCTAGCAACCCCTAAAAGGGGTCAAATGTCCCAGCTGAACAAAGTTGGCTGCGGGCCTAATAAAGATGCTACAAATCAAGTTTGATTAGAATACATGAGAAAAAATCAATTAAAGAATTTTTTTATTAATTATTTTTATTTATTTCTAAAATAGGCCAACTGATCCCGCTTTAACAAATTCATGAATCTTTGGACAATGACGTCACACCTATAAAAAAGTGAAGGTCAAGCAAAACATACAATTATAATTATTTCAATATTTCTGTTTCATAAGCAAAGTTTGACCGTAGTCATATCACATAGATAAACTGTATGCAGCGTACCTTCATTTCAGTGTAATGAGATTCATTCATTATATAGCATATATATAATAAAACAGATTTCAGCTGAGTTCAATATTTGCATACCACACTAAAGAAAAATATTCATATATAATAAATCAGTTAAATAATTTATAACAAATATATCAAAGCAAACAAGTACTCATTTTAATATGCAATCTGAATAAGTCACACAAGCAAGAAACCTTTTCATATACAGACGACAACTTTAACAAGGAAAATCTTTTAAAAAGCACTTCTCTATATAAAAGACTCTTATCACACCCTTATTCATGTGATACGCAGACAGTATTCAGCTCTTTCTTTAATTTGATATAAGTTGGTATTTGAACAGGTTTTTATCATATTTGTTAAACTTACTTATCATTTTGAGATATATCAATATTCTTGCTAAATATACTGAGCCAAAGTTAGCTTTAAAACTGTGAACAGCGTCGTTTAGGATAAACGCTTTGTCTACATTCCACTCAGCGTAGCATAATCAACAGAGTGAAAGAAATTGACACTCTCGTCCAATCAGGCAGAGTGTTGCATAAATCTTCCATTTTGATAAATTATCTATAATGCGTTATCAAGTAGTTTGATTTGCAAACTGAAGTCACGTGGCATAGGTAACGAAAACGAATTTAGACGGCGTCGCCGAAAAATTACATCTAACTCAAATTAGACACGTCATTACCCCTATACCCAGTTATATCAGTTAAGTTGACATTATATAAATACCATATGGCAGCGTGTGTGACATTGATATTGTCAACCCGAGGGCAGAATGTCACCCGAGGCGATAGCCGAGTGGTGACATTCTGTTCCGAGGGTTGACAATATCAATGTCACACACGCTGCCATATGGTATTTATTTTATTATACCGAACAAAACTAAACACATAAAAAAAGTTTTAAAAATGTTTCTGGTTCATTTAATTCAACAGTTTCATCTTTAGCGCGGTAATCAGTTGTGTACACACTGAATAGCGACGTCATTACAATATGACACTGTGTACAAGGGAGGCAATCATATGGCTAAAAACCTGAAGCAGTTATTTGCCCTTATATGACATTCAAAATATCAGCGCGGTCACATGACCTGACAGTCACTTTCGCTTGGTCACGTGTCAAAAAGACTGAAAATGTTTCTGATAGTCAAAATATCTCCTTTTCGGGTAATGGGATTTTACCATTGTAGACAGAAGTGAGGTATAATAATGTTTTCTGTTCAAGCCATAGAAGTTGTTGCATCGACATTATCGCCCAGATTTACTCAAAATATCAAATTGCACTGTAAAAACATATTTTTTAAACATTTTTCAAATCGCCAAAATATGGTATAAATAATCCAGTCCTGGATTTGATGAGCAGGTAATTTTAGTTCATCCTAATACGACCCTGTATATTTCCGTCTTAAACAAAGGAGACATTATGCAACACATGCACTGTTTACAAGTACGTCACAGCTATAACGTCATGGCGTCATACGTCATATTAATGGCGGCGCGCTTGAAAATCAGGCTAATATTTGGTGAATATTTTCGAAGAACTAGAAAGTTATCTTTAATAACGTATTGGAATCGATATAATATGTCTCGGACCGTGATTTGCTCTTGAATAAAATAAATCTTTGTCGTACAGATGCACCCTCGTGTTTTATTCAACGGCAAATTACTGGTTGGGATATTAAACAGTTATTGCCTTTTGGCGAGGTCGATATGTGGATATGTGGATTTATCGACCTGATAAAAGCGATATCAACCTCGGGTGTCGATATTTGGATTTATCGACCTCATAAAAGCGATATCGACTGAGGGCGCAGTGATATCGACCGAACCTAAAAGGCAACAATTGTTTCATTATTAAATCCAGCCTACTTGTAAGTATAAAGAAATACAAATATCTACAGCCTTTGGTCAATGTTTTAGTAAATTGTGTACGACGTCGCATCATTTTGACGTCAAACCGTGATAACGTCACAGTTTGAGGTCAATACGTGTTTTTGGCCCCGCCTTTGAGTCAATACGTACGACTTTTTGTCATGTAACTACACTTAGACCAATGGAAAGGACTATAAGTATGGATTTGATAATAAATTATTTACAAACATTGCTCGATTTGATTTCCAGTTAAAAGAAGAAGGATATCAAGCGATAAACTACAGTTGACGCGTGGACCAGTAAGAAAGTATAATGACGTCAATTATGACGTCAAATTGCCACATGACGTCCGGTTCATTACTCCTCGGGTATATGCATAATGTATCTATTTATTGAAATATTTCAATGAGCATGTCAGAATGAAGATTGTGATTTATCGTCTAATTCACCACGGTTTCATCGTTCGGATGCTTAGGTATTTAGCGCTAACGTCCTCGTCGTTCAATTCCTACGCATCTGAACTCTGAACCCTGGTAAATTAGACGACAAACCACTCGAAGGCCTTGATTATTTGTTAATTAAAACATATGACACTCAGTAGTTACTTTTGCTAGTTTTAGTGCCTGTTGGTTTCCCAACTGACGCAACAACGGAGATTGCACTTAGCAGCTCTGCAAGACCTTTAGTCAGCGGATCCGCCATTGGTATAAACATTTATATTTTATTTAAACTATAATTGAAAACTATACTCTGTTCAAATTTTCCCAATTATGAGTAATTCAAGGGTCATCACTCCAGAAAGACTTAGAGGATCCAGCTGGTATATGGATGATTTATTATGTGGATAAACGGTTTGATGAACATTGGATGAGAAATGCTCAAGTTAGAGAGCGTACACAGTCAGCTTTCACGAGTTTGAGTAACTCAAAGACCATATCTCTAGAGAGACTTTCAAGAGCTGGCTGGTTATCGAATGTTGTCGAGGTATTGTGCCTATATACATTGCAACAAAGTTTGGTGAACATTGGATCAAAACTGCTTTGTCAACGAGCCGACAATTTTTTTAATCGTCTCCATATCTTAGTTAATTAGTTAGATAATAAGGATATTAGGACGTATTTGTGGCTCCGAACATGAGTCAGTGCGACGTCTGATTCAGTGCGGCGTTTTATCAGTACTGTGTGGCTATGATTTTTAAAAATGTTCTTTTGCTAGACACTGAAATAGTCTGGATATAATGTAATATAATGGAAGAGAGAAAGACCTGTAAGAATGATATATGTGTTGTTTCAGTCCAAAATAAAATCTGAAAAGTAGATCCCAAGTCATATATTAAAGGCTTGGTATTACTACGCCCTTAAAACGTAGTAAAACGCAGACAATACGCGTAGTTAAACGTGTAACATGAAAAAGATAGTCACATCTTACACACGTGTATGCAAACATATCAACTGATGATTATCCTGACGTTTCAGTTCCACAAGAAATAACCACATCGTTTCCATCTGGTGTAACTAGCGTATCAGGAACATGTCCAAGTGGTTTTGTTCTATGTGTCGATGGTACTTGTGAACCATTCGAAGCATTGTGTGGAGAAGGAGGTGAACGTCTAATTATCTTTTCAATTTTTGTTATTTGAATTTGTAAATTATTTTATTTGTATGCTCAGTACATCTAAAAACGCAACGTTTTTACCCTCGATTTTTTCAATCTTTCCTTGTACATGTATATTTGAAATTTGTGTAGAAGTATTGTAAAATCGTGTAGAAACCTGACCATCATCCAAAACCAAAAGCAGAAAAACAATCGAGCAAGTGCAGTTTTCTTGTCAATTATCAGGTTAAAAAATATTGACCGTAGAACAAGTGTTGCGTTTCTAGATGTAAACAGTATCTTTGGGAAATTATTAGTAAACTTACAGATCCAGAACTGGAAAGACTGAATAGGTTATCTGGCTGTTAAAATATTATAGACTTGGCTTGCAAGCAGTACCATCTGTTTGACTCATTTCTTTATTCGAACTTATTTTGTTGCCTGTAATAGATTATATTGAAGGGGTGCTTAGTGAATTTCAGGTTCTGTATGCAGAGTATTAAAGTAAACTGCATGTTTGTATATTTTGAATCATATTTGCAGGAGTTGTAACTGTTACATTTCCAACAGATTTGACAACAAAAGGAACGGTACCTTCAGCCTCAGGAAGCCCTATACCAACGATGTCAACATCCGGTAATGTATATGTTTCAACTCGCTAGATGTACATTTTCATGTGACTTTGCTTTGCATTTTCAAATGAATGTGTTTTTCTTGGTTTTTCTTGGTTTTATTTTGACGTGTGTTGATGACTTGATAGACCCATGTCTCAAACTTAGCATATAAATTATATTTATGAAACTAACTCCGTAACTGAGTGGTTATGGTCTCTGATTTCAAATCACTTGCCCCGGACCGATGTTCGACCGAAAACTCGCTTAGACTGTAAAAATTTTAATGTGAGGAAGCAATACAGCTGGATTGCGGAATGTCGGTGGTTCTACCCAGGTCACCGCCCATGTTTAAATAAGGTCCGATAGGGCTCTACCATCAAAACCTGGAAAAGTGGCCGTTCATCCTAAATTATATCAGTGAAACTCAAAATCCAACAAAAGTCTGTATTGTATATATTAATTTAAAATTTGCTTATTTACAAAGGGATAAATCTAAAGGTCTGTATAAATGCACCATAGCACAGATACATACATGGACTAAGCTTGCCTAAATTTTCAGTTGCTTTAAACACTTGGATCTGTTACTAATTACTAATTACTGCTATCTTATTCATTTTTTTTTTTGTTGGGTTTATCGTCGCACCGACACAATTACAGGTCATTTCGCTACTTTCACGCTTTGATGATGGAGGAAGACCCCAAATGCACTTCCGTGCTAATTCATCACGAGCGGGCGCCTGTGTAGAACCACCGATCTTCTGTAAGCCAGCTGGATGGCTTCCTCACATGAATAACTCAATGCGTCTAGTGAGCCTCAAACCCACATCGATGAGGGGCAAGTGGTTTCAAGTCAGCGCTCTTAACCACTCTGCCACGAACGTCTCTAAGATTTAGGAATAAAAGATAGTAATATGTCTGTCTTAGTGATATTACTAAGAATTGTCAGTGACATCCTTAATGACATTTGCCTAATTTTAGTGGTTTTCTTTTCCAGTGCGCAGCTCTGACGTTTGACGCTGTGACGTATAAGATCTAGCAGTGATTTTGTTTTAGAAACAGTATATCTCAAACAGTGATTTGTCGTTGAATAAAGTCATTATTTGGAGTTTAGATGCGAAGGAATTATATCATGAGGACGCAGCGTGAGCGATGCAATAATACGCATCTGGGGTAAGACGACAAACAATGCTTTTATTCAAGAGCAAATCACTGTTTGTGATATAATATTTCAATTCTATTATTATTCTTGAAGATATCCACCAAATATATACCCGTTTAGTGCAATTTTCTTTTCCTGCGCGCCGCCGTAACGTTTGGCGCTGTGACGTAATACTTGCGCCGTACAATC
Source organism: Mercenaria mercenaria (assembly GCF_021730395.1). NCBI lineage: Eukaryota > Metazoa > Mollusca > Bivalvia > Venerida > Veneridae > Mercenaria > Mercenaria mercenaria. Next base: position 16,921,500 of record NC_069370.1, on the reverse strand, counting down.
AGTGAATGTGTTACATAATAACAAACAGTTTTAATCTTCTGAAATAAATCGCGTCACGCTAGGATTGAAATAAAGATCACCAAAATATATCTAGTGCGTATATATAAATGATACAATCAGTCAAGGATTTCATCAAGTTGACTTTTTTCAGTTCGAGCCTTCAGATCATATGCACAAGCATTTTTGCTCAGTTTTACCCGAACCTTTATAGATTTATTACTCTGTAAAACCAATTATCCGACATTTTAATGGCAAAATATGTTTCAATTAAGGCCACAGGGAACTAACTGGATTTCTATAGGCACAAATTGTAGTGCTTTTGATAATATTTAGTCCTTTCCTAACATTTAAACTTAAATGCCACCTACTCAAGATAAAAGAACTATGCAAGGCATCATGAAAGTGCAAAGAATTTAGCTGCTGACCATCACTTTTGGGCACTTTTTCTCCTTGATTTTGGTAACCCGCATTCCGGCAGTGATTGTTTTTATCATCATGAACATGCTGTTTCGGTAAAACATGTAGTTTTATCACACAATTTGTATCAGTCTATATATTTTGGCCAGTAATTCATGGATTAGAATTTAAATCTATGAAATAAAATAGTTATCGAAAACACCGAACATATTTTACACCAATGATAGAAAATTTTACGTGGTAAATATACACCGTGGAATACCCTATATAACATGATTCAAGCTGATCTAAATCGCAAATCTAACCAACAACATCTTACCGTCGTGAACGTAAGAAAAAGCCTCCAACCCAACCACGCAAAAAACAAAACAAAAACAAAACTATATATCTTGTTTTGTAGCAATTTTATCTGGAGTATGAGTACGTTAAGTTAGCAAACAGCACCCATTTTACATTTGATATAAAAATTCTGTTCTTTTATGTTTTTTCTTTTAAATACATTAAACATATTTTTCAGAGAGTTTAGCTCCTTCCACAACGGTTCCGACCACGACAACAACGTTTGCAGTACCAACAGATAGTAGTAAGTTAGATAGAGCTAACCTTTTTCTTTTTAAATTTGTATCCGAGTATCTAATGTTTCATTTTTAAGGCCAGTATTGTATATATAAGCATGGCTTTAAAAAGATAAATCGGTTTTCAAGAAAGCAACACTGCTCCCTTATGAGCTATTCTTAATGTCCTAAACATAATTAGATCTGTGTGTTCACAGTTATTAGCTAAAAACAATTTGATTGTATTGATGGAACAGAAAATAGAAGATATCTTTAAAATTTCTTGTTTATTCTAATTCTGGTAGAGACACCTAAGGCCAATATTGTGCATATTCTCGTCCTGAAAATGTATGAAAGTTTTAAGTTAGGACTACTGGGTTCCAAAATCTAAAATGCATTCAGTTTAAAGCTCAATGGCTTTTGCCAACTTAAGTTGAATTCCATGAAGAAAAGATACAAAGCCAAGAAGAAAAAACTAGTATCCACTTTGGGGTCCTTTTGTTCAAAAGGTCGGTAAAATTCAAGAATATGCCTCCATTTAAATTTAGTTTGTTTCTAAAACGTTTTATTCCAGGAGACAAAAAGTAGGTACATAAAAAAATAAGTTGCATAAGAGAAGTTATGGAACTCCACTGAGTTAACAAACACTCGAAGTGGTTTAAATCCACTTCCTCACAGCTTTTCACACCATAAACAAGGGCGATAGAGCTTTTGGTCACAATTATGATAATCGAGCAAACATCTTTTAATCAAACATCAAACTGTCAAAAAAAATGCATCTGTAGCTGCTGTAGCTACTGTACTATGACGTCCTTGATTTAGTTTAGTTTACTTGTTTGCATTCTGTATTCTTCATATTGTAGTTTCCGATATTTTATGAATGATATAATTAAATGCATATACTCAACACGTGCAAAGCAAATTGCCGCGAACTTCCCGCGAACAAGTAGCTGTGAACTTCCCGCGAACAAGTTGCTGCGAACATGCCGCGAACTAGCTGAAAACCATTATTACAGAAATTGTGTACAAAAAAGCATTTACAGAAAAAGTGCAAAAACAAATAAATTAATAGGAATCAGGGAGGATATAAATTTATTGAATAAACTTGAATATTGAGGTTGTAACAAATTCAAATTGTCAATGTCTGAACAGCATTTTGTGTTTTAATGATAAAATATGTTTGAATTCTAACTCTTAATTGTCATTTCAATAACAGTGTCTGAGTGCATGTATTCATTTCATCCCAATGTTTTTTCTTCACACTGCTTATAAGTTATATGTATCACTACAAATCTGTCATAGTTTTACATCAGTGAATCATCAGACTTATGAAGCTTAGAAATTGTCAAAATAAGCTAGTTTTATATTTCTGTTTAGATATCTGATACAGCTCTGCAAAAATTTAAGCATATCTATTTCATTTTCAAAATTCCTTATATTTATTGAGATATATGAGTATAGATATTAAACATAAATTTTCTGACTTACCACAAAAAAGCATATATTCCTATCAGCCTCTAAGAATCACTTATGAAAACTGTCTGTAATACACAGATTTCCTTCTAAACATGTCCAGAATATCTAGTTGTAATTAACTTATCAGACTCATACTGTGACCTTACAGATAACCTTACAAATAATTTGATCTACAGTTACCTGCTCTTATAAAAGCTCTTCATTAACAGTTTACCAAAAGATTATAATCTTCTAAGTTCTTCTCGCGAACATGCAGCGATCATTGGTCTTCCTGCGAATATCATGCGAACTAGTATCAAATCAATCGCGGCATGATCGCGGTAGCAGCGAATATCCCGCGAATACTTCCTGCGAATAGGTATGTTCGCGGCATGTTCGCAACATGTTCGCGGCATGTTCGCAGCTTTTTGGCCATTTCGTAAGGGTATGTTAAACCTAACCCTAACCTTTAGTCAGTATAATGTCCAGTCAAAACGTGCGTACAACCAATAGGGGCGATTTAATGTTGACCCGAAAATAGTCGCCATCTAACTCGAATGAAGTCCAACGAAACAAACACCGACGAACACAGACTTTTATTATAATTTCAGGCGGGAAAGAGGTTTGTGCTGATGGCTGGGAGCAATGCAAGGATGGCACGTGCGAACCTTTCCATTGGCTGTGTACAGAACATGACGGCAGTGCGCCAATTATCGGTTAATTGAAAATTTATTGATAAATCGATTGTTGTTTTTTAATTACATAAATGAAGATTGGAAATCATCTTGCTATTTTGTGAACAAAACAAAAACATCATAGTCCTAAAATGAAAATTGACTGTAAGAACACATTTGAAAGTTGCAAACCCCAAAGTATATTAAATTAATATTTTAAAGCAGATTTAAGAGTAGAAAACATTGGGAAATATAAATAAACAATATCAAAGTGTTTTTATTCACATATCTGTCTTTAATCGTGGGCCGAAAGCGAAACTACGGTAACTGTACATAAAGAAAGACAAGATACAATAGTTTCACGCTTAGCCCCCAAAATGAGTCTTAAGTGTAATGTTTAAACAACTAATACACATCACAACTGCACATCATGGTTGTTTTCTTCACATTTTGCTGAGTAAATGTGTGGGGTGTTTTGTAATTAATACTGTCTAAGATATACTGAATATCACAGCAAAGTGCTTTCTAAATTAAGAAGTATTAGTTCCTTGCTGCTTTAATTGTTACCGCTGAAATGCTGAAATTTAGTGTTAGAAAGCCATCTTAATGACACTAAAACTATTTCTGACAAATCAATTTATGGTTCAATATTTGGACACATTGGAAGCATGAAGCCAAAGACTAATGGTAACATGCTGTCAAGCTCAGCTAATTTATACTACAATCTTCCTGATACTCGATACACATCAATATATCCAGTACATTTCAGAAAATGAGACAATTGCGTGCCGGCATGTTTTATCCATTACCCTAGTTCCTCCGATAAGAATAAATCGGGTCACAAAAAAAAAGGAAAAAAAAACATTGGAAAATAAAATAAAAGAGTTAAAATCACAAAGATCTATATAATGTCTTCCTTACAGGAGAATCAATGTAAACATTGTATCAATTGTGTTATATTGTTATTGTATCCACATTTTTTCTTTACGATATTGGTGCAACTTTATTTCTGTTGGACTTTCCAAACTCCCGAATGAGACAAACTGTCAGTATCCACAGCACAATCTGAAATAATATCAACATTCATTTTTTAATAACTGTATACAAACAGCATAGAGCAGTATACACACAACTCAGTGATATAAATGTGTTGACTGTCGCTCGCCAAAACGTGTTGGTCATATTGTGTGTAGCCGATGTTCATGTCGTGTTCTGAAGGGGTTTTTTCCGCTTTATTTTAGTCATATTTCTTGCGCAAACGACTGGCGCTTAAGAAAGTAGCTAAACTATCAAATACAAGTTGAAAAGCAATGAAAAGCGGACTGGGTGTTCATTGATTTTTGCTTTGTTTGTGTATACAATAGAGGTACTTGAAATGATTTTAGGCTAAAAGGGAAAGGCAACGTTTTTCTAAAGTTTGTTTCGTCTGCTGGGATTTCTTAAATCATTTAAAGAAGTGAAAGAATTTTCAAAATCGAAGTAAAATTGAGAAAGTTATGAGCATTTAGATATTTGGTCAAATAGGTGGTCATTTTGTTTCCATGGCAACAAAAACAAAATAGCGGATTTATTAAACTTTTAGATACACATTTAAACTGTATTTACTGATTTCTGTAAAATAATTTTTCTACTTTTTCCAGCTATAGTGTAAGAAGTTATAATGTTTTACACCTTACACTCGAGAAACTTATGAAATTTAATCAAATTAAAAGGTTGTTTAATAAATAAAGAATTCAGCAGTGTGACGTCATAAACACACTAAAATGGCTGCCTCCTTGATCAGCCATTTTCTTAAATTTCAAACTGCCATATCTTTTTCAATAGTGGTCCGATTTAAGAAAAAAATATTTTAGCTTTATGAAAGGCTTGATGATGGCTTTCATAATAGAATTAACTTATTGTTAGGATTTCCTTACCCTTTAAGTTAACATGGATTCATATACTAATATTGTCTATTAAATATTTAGGCTTTTAGCCAATACATGTGAAAGCCATGGAAAGCTTTTAAAGTTTAAGTTAACATGTTTTCATTCCTCTTGTCTCTGAACCTTTTTGTAATGCAGCAATTAAAGTAAGTCTCACCCGTTTTCAACTTTTTGAGTGGCGTCTTACCATAAACACTATGACAGGTTTTCCAGATCAGAAAATAAATATGTGATAATAGAAACATTTCAGAGTGGTTGAAAATTTTTACAAAGTCTAGATCATACAAAACATTTTCATCACTAACTGGACTTTTCTCTGAAAGCCTTATCAGGAAGCTCAAAAAGGACTGCAATATGCAAAGAGGGTGGACTTAAGGTTTGAATTTCCTAACTAATACAATTTAGACTGTCCCTAATCATTTCAAGAAATTCTACGGAAGCCGATAGATGTCCGACTTTAATGCAAGTATATTTTTAACTATTGATAATTCATTTATCCGAAAACCAGAAGACACTTGATATGAAAGATTATAACGGTCAGCTTAGTTTTATCAAATAAATATCCTTTACTTACGACATTAAACATTCCAGTGTTTCTAGCGATCTAAAAAGATATAATGACGAAAATGTCGAAAGTGTAAATGCCTTATACCCGTCTTACGATTATATTTCTTTACTTACTTTGTGGATTTGTGTAAAATAAATCCTGCATTACCTGAAAAGCCCCTAAACCGGCAAATATACCAATAGCAATTCCTTGGTGTCTTTCAATTTCTGTCCAAATGGCTTCGTAACAACCGATCTACAACAAGATGACTATCTTTTGATATCACAATATATCATCTCAACACTGAGACACATGTACAACGAGTATTTGTACATATATATTATTTACATATATAATATATTATATTTTCGTAATAAGTTACTTGTTTTTAAGTACCGGAACAGACAATTTATTTTAGAAGTTGTCCACCAATTGAACTGATAATGTTATATATTTAGCAGTCTTCATTTTTGAATTTTATTTTTCAGACGCATGCATCATTCCTTTTTGTTAATTTGTGGCAATATTATAACTGCATTGGACATAGTTATGGTACAGACTGATTCATCTTACAATTAATAGACTTGTTGATATCATATCGCGTTTTAGAATATTTAAAGAATGTTTCTGGATGTGTTCACATTTGAACCCAGTTTATACTTCATTAAATGCGTAACAAAACATCTTTGTTTACAAATTCTTCTTAAGAATCTACAAATATTTACCTGAATGTATTTCACACTTGACGCCCCGTTATTCAAAATAGTCTGTATGGCCGCTGCCTTATCCTTGGTACACACAACTGGTGCAGCGATAGTTACTGGTGTTACAATACCTGCCGATGCTACCTGATTTGGAAATTCGTTAGGATCAAGCTTGTGGTTCCAGACTTTCGCTTTCTTGAAATCGTCTGGTCCGTCCACCCCACAACATCCAAGCTAACAACACATTAGAAGAAACTGCACTTAAAAACAACTAGATAAAGATCTCGTCAACACAGTTTATTCCAGTCTGAATATACATGTATTAAATACCTGAATGTACAATATACATTAAAATTGCACTGAATGCATTAAATTTACAAGAGGCTTATGTCTTATTAAATTTAATCTGTCATTGAAACGCGATTTCAGAATTTGAAACAAGATGTTGCTGCTAAAGCGTGATCAAAATCCCAGCATCTGTTATCTCCCTTAGCGCTTCATTATTTGTTGTGGACCGTGAAAATCACATGACCATTGGACAGGAAAAAGAATTTCAAATAGAGCTTTGTTATTTCCGACTTTATCTTTTCCTTCATCACATTGCCCTTAGAAAATCTGAACAAAATATTGAAACGATTTCAGTAACTATAAACCCGAATTTACTGTAAGGGGACACTACTGCGTAGGAGATTAAATCGTGATACTAAAATTATAAAGGATAGATCTGAAAACTGTCGTAACTCAAAAAAAAAAAAGAAAAAAGAAGTTACAACAGCTTTTCATTCAACCCTCGAAATGTGAGCTAATATTTCTAGGATGAAGAGCATATAACGCTCCACTAAAATATATGTTGATATCGCCTCAGTTCAAATACAGCTAATCTTATTAGCGAATGGCTCTTTCCCTCCTTATTATACAAAATTAAAGAACATATTTAAACAATGTTTGAATCTCATTTACACAGATAAAACATTCTTTATTTCAAAACTGGTAATTAATCTTAGAAACCTGAAACAATTGAGAAATATTTCAGTTTATCCAAATATGAAAATGTAAAAAAAAAAATACAATCAGGATCGACTTTTACTGCTTTTTAATGGTTAAATGGTATATCAGCGCACAAACTGCAGTTTAAAAAGAAAGAAGAAGATTTTCTGACTCTATGTTACTGCAAAACATTCTAAAGCCATGTTCTCATACCTGTTTATTTCAGTAACAACAGCGTTGTTACATTATAATTTGACAAAGGAATTTTATGCTAAATCTTAAGTCACAAACCTGTTTTAGCAACGAAAAAATCAGTTTAGCCCACAGTGCTATTACTTTGTTTATTTGAGATGGTGGTGTATTTAAAAAGACGAATCAAAAGCAACAAATACATGCCCACTGCAATACTAAATGTGGTTTCCAGACAATATTACCACCAGTGCGGCACTTTCAAACACAGGTATATATTATAAAGATTATAAAGAAAAATGCTCAGTGAGACATAAAAACCTTAAAAATCTCTTGAGGTGTTAACTTATATATAGATATAAAAAGTCAACTTTACAAACCAGTCCCATAAGTGCATTCCAAGCTAACGAAATGGCGCTGTTGGATGTACTTCCTTCATACAGATCTAAAGAATCTAAAAGCGGCTGTTTAATCTTCTCGTCTATCTGAAATGTCATGAAATTCTTCTTTTGGTAAAAGACATTGCTACAGGCATTTTAAAATCCTACTGTCAAAATAAAAGGGGTCTCTGCGGCCGAGTAGTTATGGTCATTGCCTCTCACCGATGTGGATGTGAAACATCGCTTGGAGTGTTGAGTGTTGAATACTTCCATGTAAGGACGCTGGCTTTAGAAGGTCGATGGTCAACCTAGGTGCCCGCCCGTGCCCTAAATAATGCTTGAACGGACACTTGACGTCTTCCTCCACCATCAAAATCTGCCGTATGATCTATAATTATGTCAGAGCTGTTATATTTCGATCACTTCAGATCGTTTATAACGACATTTATGTTGTGTTAGAGTACTTTTTGAATTTTTCAGCTCGAATAATTCGGCTTGGGTGGTTCTAATACTCTTGCTTTAATAGCTTTGGGTATTGTTTAATCACCCGTTGGATAAGGTGCCTGCTTTTTAATTTTGACATTTGGCAGTGTCTGTGATATGCAGGTTACGTAACGTCAAATCCCATCTCTAAATTCCAGTTTGTTTAATTCTACCGATTGTTTTCTCATATAGGGTAAAACCATTATTTCAACTGGGGACCACACGCCGCATTTCATGGAATTGCACTTGTGTTTATTATTGAAGGTTCCGTGTGCACCGCCATATGAATACTACTGCGGGAGTCTTTAAATTATATTCTGGTACTTGTAACATGTGTACATGTTGAGTTCTGCTCAACCTGAAACTACAGAGCGTGGACGCTAGCTGACATTCCCACTACTGTCAAGGAACAGGCTCAAACAAACCGATCCTGTAACATTTTCGTTTATGCCGTGTGTGGCTATCTGTGGTTTTTCACTTTTTCTGTTTCAATATAATATTAAACCTTACCTACTGTCACAAATATACATTCCTTCCTGGTTTCGCTATCAGGACAAGGACGTTGGGCACTATTTTCTAACAGAGTTCAGGACGAAGATGCTGCATTTTCCAGTACCTTTCATGGGTACCCAGGGTCAATAAAAGCTATATCTGCTAATCAATATTTTCTTCTTCCCAATGATCTTCAGACAGTATTTTTAACAAAATTAAACATATATTTGAAACTCGAGGCCAAGTCAGTTTGTTTATAAAAAAATGAAACACTAAACTTAAAGAGTCATCCATCTCTATAATGCTTAATTTGGAATCAAGGCCTCGGTCTTTTAGAACTGAGTTAATTATGTCGAGTTGTAAATAGACTATAAATGTGGACATTTTGCATGCTTTTCCACTGACAGTCAGTAGGTGGTGTGTGTAGAGGTGGTGGTGGAACCATTAGTAACTTACCTGTCTACAGTATCTTCTATCAATTTAAGGGTAGAACTTTTTATACAGGCAACTCACCATACTCCTATTTGTTGCGAACAAAATGGCAACCGTGGCTTCGCCAATAATTATCGCTGTAAGGAGAGCCGCATACTGCAAAAACATTTCATACGCATACAGTTTTGCCACAATATAAAAATCAAAATGTCAATAGAGATCGGTATTGCGATAAGTTTTTGTTTGAAAAACAAATAAATAGGCCGAAGTTTTTTAGTCTAATGGAGACCTTTTACTTTGCTTCTGTGCGAGCAATTGCAAATGCACTGACAAATGCATTGGCAAGCTGAGAACCAGGTAAGTCAATATATAAGCCCAAAGAGACTCTTTCTAAATCAGAGTTGTTTCCTTTTATGTAACTTGTCGTTGGTATACCAGGATATGTACTTCACAAATCCCTCAGTCTCAGTTATGTTGAACATTTGCATGATAAACGCTTGTAGAAAAGGCTAATCTTTTTTTCCGGTGTGTAGAACTTGTTTCCCGATTCAGCTTTGTCAATATAAGATTATGAGATTTATATTAAAAAAGTATTAAATGTCTAAAATAAGGATATGATATCAATATTCTAGTTTAACCTTACAACTATAAGCATCCACTTTGACTGGCAGCAAATTCCGCAGTAAGCCCAGACAACCAGAGTCAGAACCGCCACGCCCACAATGATAAATGCCGTAGATGCTCCTCCCACAAACTCGGAAATCTTTACATTCTAAAATGAATTATCGACGGGGATAATATCCACATATAATGGCAACAGATTGTTAAGTTTGCTGCTCTACCACCAATTTCGAGACAAATATATCTTTACACCTTAGGAAGAACGGCTATCAGGTCCTAAAATATATTTAATGCCAACTAAACCCATATAATAATTACTGTTATTATAAATCCATAAATAACTTGCGGCATTGTATGTACTACTTTCATTTTAATACAAATATAAACTGACAAAATAAAAATCTGTATCAAACAAATAGAAAACCGCGTATCACGCATTTGTCTAGACTCTTTTTTGTAAAATTCTTGAACCTTTCCTGCAAGAAGTTAAAAAATGCATAATAATAAATGTCACGATATGGCCTTCCTGGCTTAAAATTACAAAATGCTATTCTAGTTCGTTTAAGCATTTTGTTACGTTTTTCGATCGCGGGAATCCATCAATGTTACATCATTAGATCATAACGTTTCAACAGTGTGCGTACTTGATCTGGAATTTTGTATTCGGCTCTCGTCGATCCATGTCTGGTAATATCCACTCTGTTATAAAACATCGCAGATAATAACAAGTCGAAAGATTTCGTTATACAAACCAGAAGTTGTTTTAGAGGGGTGATTTAATGTCCGTGCTTTAATTGTTCCGGTTGTTGCTAGGCATTGCTAAATATTATTATTATTACCTCATTGTTTTCCGAAAATCACGTTAAACTGAAAGCATACCCAAAATACCAGGTCGCAAGAGGGTAATAAACATTGTCATATTGGACATGACTATATAACGTTAGGAAGGTGTTCTCTTTTGTGAGATATTTCAACGGGAATCGTCGAGGAGTGGAGAGAGTGGTAGTGTAGTCGAAGAGATACTACATGTAATACATTATATAGGATCATCGATCGATATCCTTTTAAAGTATTCTCGTTTCACAAGACTTTTCAACGGGTATCGTTGCGGGGCGCGGAAGGGTATAGATTGTAACCCTTAAAACAGTGGATGAGATACTTTTAGCAATATATTAAACGGGACCATCGATTCATGTCCTTATGTCCTTATCTACCAGGTCACAGTAATACGTGTGTTCGAATACCTATAGAGTTAGTATAGTTTAGACTAAGTTTTATTAACATTTACCCTGCTAAATTTCTAAAATGGACTTGTCTCATGATCATTCAATTTGGGCAGTGCCACTTCTTATTCAAAGAGGTGTTTATTGAAAATATACTGACGAATAGCGAACAGTGCTTGCACGGAGATGCAGGCTGATCTTGGTCTGCACTGGTCACAAAGGCAAAATTACTTGCCGCCAGCAGGCTAAATGTTAAGGATAGCTTTTGTAAAATAAAGTCCATCTTAATACTAGTAGAAAAGGAAACGTTAAATCGAACCTCTAATTTATCTCCAATTGCTGCTGGAAGTTTGTCTTGAAATTTTGAAATTAGCTCCTTTCCATATTTGTCGACATAATCAGTTGCATACTTCACAAAGAATCCAGCAACGAGCAATACAAGACCAATCACCTGAAATACAAAAAAAAAAGAACACTAAACACCCCAAAAAATTGAACACAACGATACAAACACAGTTTTCATCTTTGTTAACTTGAGGAAATATTTTCATTCACAGCCCGGAGGTTTCGAAATCAGGTTACCCGTACTAGTATCACCCGTTCATTGAACCAAAGTAAGAAATATCTCATGCCGTGACCACAAGACGAACCATCCGTTAAAAGTAAGATTGTTTCTAAGTATACTACAAAAAAATGAAAGTGTTTCTTGAACATCTTGTATTATAAAGATAAAACATACGGCTATTAGTGTCAAGCTTTGTTGAAAAGTGCTACAGTTTCCGCTGTAAATATTCGATTTAAGAAATATTCTCAGCACTATCTCAGGTGCGAAATTCAACAGCATGCAGGTGAATTACGTCGAACATGCTTGAAAGAGCATGAAATGAGGAAAAAGTCTAAAAGATTAATAAATTTTGAAACTGAGAGAAAAACGTACAAAGATCACATATAGTACAATTTACATTGATACATTACCGAATAAGATCAGAATAATTATTCAGAGTTATTAATGATGCAAATTTAAATAAAACCGTGCCAGGTGATACAATATTATTCTCATAAGAACTTCCTAGAAATGATGGCACAGAATGCACCAAAAGCAAAGGAACTCTAGCACATAAATTAGATATTTTTTTTCAGTTGGATGACTTACTCCAAAAAATGTATTTAGAAGAACAATAATAGGTGATCCATACTTCTTGGCGGCACCCATTGCTAACTCGCAGAAACGGTCTTTTATGACAACGATGTATTTTATGTCGATACCATTTATCTCAGTGGTCCAAGCTTGTTGTTGAATATTTACTCACTACATGACAAATATATCAAAGTAATCTTTGAGGGCAATATGTTTCGTTTTTATCTCGCAAAATATACTGAAGCAGCATCCAAATATTATTTAAATGTTTTGTTGAAGCCTTGAGCGTATCTACCATTTTTGTGAAAATCTGTTTAAAACTTGCCTTTAAAATGTGTTTTAAGTCTGCATAATATTTTTATCAAATCGCGTAGTTACATAAGGATTATAAATATTGAAAGTATCGGCTGCTAAAATGAAAAAATCTAGTATATTTGTAATAAAAATAAACACTTTTAGCATATTTGATAAGAACATTTCCCTGAAAATGTTACATTCATAAATATGTATTGCATAAACACAAAGTCTTGCCAAACAAAAATCTACTTATACTAATTACTCCTTAATTAATCCTCGTTTTAGCTTTTTCACCTTATATATCTGAACTAAATATAAAATTATGCTCGTTTATGAAAAAAGCAAAACTTAAACTACATATTGTCTTCTGTGACTATGAAAAAATCAAAATCTTGACTAATCGTGAAATTGATATGTCATATCAAAAAAAAAATTGATTTCCAGTAAGCTTTTCTCTTGTTTTATTGATTTAAACAAAGCCTTTTATCCCATCTGTCTGAAATTTGGGAATATCTCTAATCCGGCATCAAAATGATACGTAGGTATTCCTGCACTGCAGGATGTTTTAAAATAAACATAAGCTATCAAGTTAGGCTATGAAATTACGATACAGGTATATGTGATAATGTTGTTTAAAGACTCGGTAAAATTAAATAACGTTGAATTGCAGACTTAATTATGTTAAGTAGTTGTTGTTGTTTTCCATATGCGATCGATTAAATGGTTTAACTGGAACAGATTCAGAAGCAAACTAATAAAAATAATGCTCATTTGACGGTATTGTTGCGATGACCTTAAGATAACATTCAGGTACAAATCTCTGTCAATGGTACAATCGTGTGTTAGCAAGGAGACCAAACGCTATTAATTCAAACACATATTTTTATATGTTGTATATGAGTGACCCACAACAAAACACAAGCATATATCATAATCAAGACAAAATATCTTTTTAGCATTCAATGCTAGGCAATCATGAACACATAATTGTTTTCTGTTATGACATCCGCAGAATCCCGAGAAAAGCTAGACAAAAGCTGAATAAATACACTGGGTAGGTTGGCTGCGCGGAATAGAAGTGGTTGGAGGCGAGATTGCTTCATTTCTATTACCAGTGTGCGCATATGCAGAAAAGACTGAATATGACTTAGTGCCATTCCACTTTACACAGCCTTTGTGTCCAAAATCTTCAGTTTTATCAACCTTTATTCTGCTGGCGGCATGTGTTTCTGCCTTTGAGGCAACGCAACAAAGATCAGCCTGCACTCCATGCAGGCACTGTTCACTATCCAGTCAGTATATTTTCAGTGAACATGCCTTAGAATAATAAATGGTATTGCCCAAGTTGAATAATGGACCGACCAGTCCATTTTAGAAATAAATTTAGCAGGCTAAATGTTAAGAATCACTGCGAACAGCACATGTAACCGTTGCTATGTTAGGGAAACACAATTCTCGTGCCAAAACAATTTCAATTCACATAACCTTTTACAGATTACTTCATTATTACTGGTTGGAATTTCATGAAACGAAGGTGACAAAAAAAGTCCACCTCCGTAAAAAGATGTATCATTTGCACAAAATAATTTACTTATGTATTTCTTCAGAAAGTGCAACCGCGCAAAGGGAACAGAAATCAAAGCACACAAAACGCCGTCTTTTTTAATGAAAATTCAACTGTGTGGTTTCAGTCATTATTATAATGTTTATATCTTTTTACTTTCACACATAAAATGTATTGAAAGCTAACATTATGAGTTTTCATCCATCTACTATGGACTTCATCAGCCAACTGATTTTCTTTACATTGACTGGGCATTAAGATTAACACCACCCGAGGGCGTGAGTGATGTTAATGCTTTGTCCCATATGTGGGAGAGCTGAAAACGACCCCAGATTCGATCACTTTAAGACTCAGTGATGATGATTTAAAAACAACAGTATTTCGGAAACCAACACATACTGATCAGTATCTTGATTTTAACCCAGCGCACCCAGAAGAACACAAACTTGGAGTTATAAGAACTTTACACCAAAGAGCGGAAGTGGTGACCTCAGATCTTATAGATCTAAAGGCTGAAATAAAACATGTGAATAAAGCCCTAAATGTGTACAATTACCCAAGATGGTCAATTTACAAAGTTAAAAAACATCTGTTGAAGAAGAAAGAAGACAGTAAAGGAGAACATCGGATAGTAAAGTTGCAAAGGGAAGTGTCATCCCCCCGGCCCCTCTCCCCCATAAATGAAAGGTAAGAGTGAACATCTGAAGTGAATTTTCAATAAACACAAGATAAATGTGTGCTTTAAACCACAGCTCACTCCTGGACAAATTCTTGTAAAACAAAAAGAATAAAACAAGTAAACAATAAATCAGCGTCCCAATTTACCATATAAAATGTGAAGGACATGAAAAGTTACAATGTAACAATATCTACATAGGTGAAACGGAACGAACACTGAGAGCAAGAGTCATGGAACATATACGACCTCATTCTAGTAGTAGCAAGGAACCACGCCACAAACATCAAGACAGCCCAGGTCACGCTGTCTCGTTGGAATCCGTGCGTATCCTTGACCGGGAACCCTCTTGGTTTGAAAGGGGGTCAAGGAAGCGGTGTACATAAATAATTATAATTATTGTAACGTAGAAGATAGATGTAGGGTATGGATTTGGGCATAGCTGACTTGCTGTTTCTCATAAAACCTCGTTGATATAGACATATATAATATATACAAGTACCTTTGATTCGAATATGTCGAATTAAGTATGCAGTGAGTGCGGTAAAATCCTGAACACGAGTTAGTGGAATTGCACTCTGTGTATCATTGAAGGTTCAATGTGCACCGCCGTTTGAATCCATCAGCGGGTGTCTTTAAATTATGTTTCAGTACTTATAACGTTTGTGAATGTGAAGCCCTGTTCAACCTGGGGCTAGAGGGCGGGGACGGTAGCTTGCAATTCCGCTAAAGGTCAACGAACAGACTCAATCAAACCGAGCCTACAACATTTTCATTTATGTCGTGTTGGGTGACCTTTGATGTTCCACTTTGTTCTATTTTATTTTCAAAACAGAGTTCTATTATCAAAACAGAGTTGTTTATGTAAAAGCTCTCCCCGTGCCTTCGGTCAGAGCTGTTATATTTCAATCTCTTCATATCGTTCAGTACGACATTTATGTTGTGTTAAGTATACTGTTTAATATTTCAGCTAAACCGTTAAGGCTGGGTGGTTCAATACTCCCGCTTTAACAGCTTTGGGTATTGTTTATTCACCACTTGGGTATAGTGTCTGTTTTTAATTTTGTCTGTTGGCAATTTCTGTGATATGCAGGCTCCATAACATCTAAGTCACACTCTAATAGTTAGTTTATTTATATAATCCGCCCATTGTTTTCTGGTTTAGGGCAAGGCCATTATTTTATCTGGGGACCAAACTCCGCATTTCATGGCATTGCACCCTGTTTATCATTGAAGGGTCCATTTACGCTGCCGTATGATACATCTGCAGATGTCTCTAAATTATATATCCGTACTTATAACTGGTAAATGTTGAGCTCTGCTCAACCTGGAGCCAGAAGACGTGAATAGTAGCTTGCATTTCCACTAACCTAACGTCCATGAACAGGTTAAATCGTTCAACCGGGCATATTTTGTGTTGGGCGACCTGTGATATTCCTTTTTATATTTTATTTTAGATTGTTGTCTGAAAACAGGGGCGTTATTTTGTTTTGGCAAGGCTTAACAGGAATCATACCACTTAGAGCACATAGAGCTTCAAAACACGGTGGTCCAAAACCTGTGTCTATACAAAATGTGGAAAAGACTTCATTAGTAAGGATACTCTAAAAAAGGGAGAAATGAGGTTTTGAGAAATATGAAGTTTGTAAGTTTAATGCCAACAAAAGCCGTGCTATGAAATGTGCGACAAAGTTTATAAACGCAAAAGTAGCGTTTCTTTACTTATAATCGTTAGGCACTGTTGAAAAAAAATGGCATCGTCTGTATACTAGTATGATGAGATTTGGAGTTGTTATAATTTCATTACAATATTGACGTTCCGCAGCGTTAAAGAAATAAGTGATACGAAATGTGTTCAACTTAGAGGGTTAAATATACATTGGTCGATTGGTTACCTCTCCTCCTCTGCAGTCTGGTCAGGATCCATGCTGTTCACTAACGGTTTCTCTAATTGCAAAAGGCTTTGAAAGCGAACAGCATAGATCCTGGCAAGACTGCGCGGATGCGCAGGCTGGTCTGGATCCATGCTGGTCGCAAACGCACTATATTTGTATTTTCATGGTGCGGTTCAATAAACGGTGATGTCTAAGAAATGCAATTAAGTTTTATATTGGCGTAATTTCTAATTACAGATCTTATCCTTTGTTGTATAAAGTAATTATTGTTTTGCTTTGGTTGTTACAAAATGTTAATTTGTTTATTGCATACTTCATTAAATGTAAAACGCTTGCGTCCACATACCCCGCCCTCCATATTAGTACATATAGTTTTGCTGAAAGTCTTCAAAACTCGTAATCAGTTACAAAGAAGTATTATCATCATGTATTCAAACAATTCTCTGTCATTTTTCCGTTTCCCCATTCCACCATGGTGGAGTGTTCTGTCCTCTATGACAGCTCTTGTTATGAAATCACAATTACAGTTGACCTACTACCAGAGGATTATTATTAATTTACGCCCATTTGACTTTTCTGCACTGGATAGGCTCGCTTGAATAACAAAGCTAATGTATAATGACTTTTTTGCACTGCCTCAAAATCACCCTGTATCTCTATTACACGTATATGCAGTTGTTTTGTTGATATCAATAAAGGAAAGAAAAGATTATGATTATATACGCCTTCAGGCATACAGACACTAAATAGCATAATGGCGGATACAAATAGTCTTCATATGTTTGCTCTGTAGAGCTATTTTCCTTATTTTCTTTGCATTTTATTTTTGCTAAAATCACATGACAGATCTATGCTTGACATGTAGGTAGCATTTTCATAATGAAATAACAACATGACAAAATTTTTCATTGAAACTTAGATCATATACCACTAGTATAATTTGGGGTCTCATTTTTAGCTGATTTTGCAGTTTGTTTGTTTGACTGAAATTATTTTTCTTGCTCCAAACATGACCCCCACATTTCTTTTGATTTATATTTAGCACAAACAATACTCTTTGAGAAAAAGTAGGTTACAGACATTTAAAATGGGTCCTGATGTGTGCTGCGGTCATTGGAAATAAGTCAATTTTATAAAGAATAGAGAACAACAACTATTTAGTGTGTTATAACCTTCAAAGTATTAAAGAACCAGTTCCAGAGATTATTGAAGTGTGCTTTTCAGTCCGTCCTGCATTCATTCATCATGTCATCCATTTTCGCTTTGTCCGTCATTCTGTCTTTCATGTCTAAATCTTTAATCTGCTCCTCTTCTATGCAAAAATGTAAAGATATATTTTATTACATTCCTTGTAAGGTCACTTCATTTATATCTCATGGAAAACAGACTTCATGATTTTGTGCTGAGATAACACTTCACGAATTTGTGCGACCTGTTTTGCTATTCTATGTAAAACAGGTACGCTTTGCATGAACATGATGAAAAGAATGAAAAGACACAAGATACAATTAATTAAACTTTAGCCTGCTGTCGGCAAGTGATTCTGCCTTTGCGAACAGTGCAGACTAAGATCAACCTGCACATTTGGCAGGCTGATTATCGTCTGCACTGATCGTTATTCAGTCAGTAAATTTTCTGTTAACACCTCTTCAAATAATATTGCTGGACAAGTCCATTTTGTAACTGTAGCAGGCAAAGGTTATAAAGATTAAAAAATATACGAGTGCTATTCGAACAAGACATACATACATACGAAGAGTTTCAGGGAAAACAGTTCTATATTAGCTTGAATATACTTACCCCCTCCCCACACCCCCCCCTCCCCGCCCCGCGTATAATATGACGGAATATACTGCACTTCTGTCTCGAGAGTATGCGTTACAAACCAGTAAAAATATATTTCCGTTAAATAGTTATTTACTTTTTTATATTGCAGACATTTTTAGTTAAACTCATTAAGTATTTCATAATTCATTGTTAAAATTAAACTCGAAAACTCACTTTTTTTTTAACTCGAATCTCACTTTTTTAAAATTTAACTCGAAACTCACTTTTTTAACTCGAAACTCACTTTTTTTAACTCGAAACACACTTCTTTAACTCGAAACTCACTTTTTAAAGTTTAACTCGAAACTCACTTTTTTTTAACTCGAAACTCACTTTTCCAACTCGAAACTCACTCGAAACTTTTTAACTCGAAACTCACTACTCGAAAAAAAGAAATCCTCGTTATTATGTCATCACAATACTACGTACGTTCCACACAGTGATAAAGAACTAAGGGATACCAGATGTGTTTCGCTTAGAGGGTTAAAATATACATTGGTCGATTGGTTACATCCTCCCTCCCAACCCCAACCCCCCAGAAAATGAAAGTTTTGACGCCTAAAAGAAATCGTTGTTTCCAGTAACATGCTCAAAAATTTTAGGGTAGGTAGGTCGGAAACCTTTTTGGAGGAATTTCTTTATTAAGTGAGACTTTTCGGAAATTAATTTATGTCAAAAAATGAATACAAATAAGGGGTTATGCTTTTAGAGCATCGGTAAGATGATTTCTAACATCAATGGCCATGTTTAAAGCATAAAAGGTGCAATTTTGCAACTGTTTTGTTAAAAAGTTGAAAAGAATATTCTCCAAGGCCATAAAACATTTATGGTCGGGCCAAAAATTTAGAATAGGTCGAGATATCGGAAACAAACAATTTTTACGCCTAACCCAGAAAACCGGCAAAGTTTGTGCTATATCAGTGTTTTACTATCCTTCAAGCAACTTAAAAGGGTGGATATCAGTCTGAGCAACATGGCAGTAAAAATCAACGATGATATAAACGTTGATGTCTGAGAAATGTAATTAAGTTTTATATTGGCGTGACTTTTAATTACAGATCTTATCTTTTGTTGTATAAAGTAATTTTAAATGTTTTGCTTTGGTTGTTACAAAATGCTACTTTGTTTATTGCATACTTAATAAAATGAGCCGTGCCATGAGAAAACCAACATAGTGGGTTTGCGACCAGCATGGATCCAGACCAGCCTGCGCATCCGCGCAGTCTGGTCAGGCTCCATGCTGTTCGCTTTTAAAGCCTATTGGAATTGGAGAAACTGTTAGCGAACAGCATGGATCCTGACCAGACTGCGCGGATGCTGGTCGCACACCCACTATGTTGGTTTTCCCATGGCACGGCTCATATTGTTTTTTTTGAAAGTCTTCAAAAGATATTAGGTAAAACTCGTAATCAGTTACAAAGAAGTAATATCATCGCGTGTTTTTCCAATACAGAAAACAAAAGTAAGTAATTTTAACTAAAAAATCAATTATAATTGTATCCTAAAGCAAGTCGGTATAAACCATAGTTCGCATTTCATTTCCATGCTATTTGCATACCGAAATAATAATAATAAAATAAACTCCACAGGTTGCCTAACACGACAAAAACTGAGCTCATACCAGAGGTTTACCATGGTTTCCTAGTTGAACTCTCGGGATTTTGACGAACTTCTGATGGATGAGAATGGATTGAGCCCGTTTATGGAGAAGGCATGGTAACGTTCACGACCTCTAACCCCGAACTGAGCAGAACTCAATTGCATATATTAAATGTACCAAAATACAATTTAGAGACATCAGTAAATATGTTCATAAGGTGGGGTACATAGAACCTTCAGTGATATACAAGAGCACAATACTACGAAGAGCGGCATATGGTACCCAGTTAAAATAATGAACTAAAAGACTTATTTTCCACTAGTTGGTAAGAAATTATGGAAAGTGTGTAAACGTTGATACAAGCACAGAACTTTGAAAATTAGGTACAATAGTACTAGCTATGTAAGCAAGCAGCACTTCCTGGCTAATCGTACAATGGTCGGAAAGAAAGAATCCCCCATTTTCCTCCAGTTAAAGTTGCATTTTCATGTTTTATGTAAGCCAGATCCTGTTTCTATTTCATTATGGACCTATACTTGACATTTTGGTAACATTTTCAAGGAGATTTTATTTGCTTTTATAGAAATGTAAACAAACATACTTACACATGTGTTCGTACCAATATTCTACTATGAGCTGTCAGTTAGGAAGATATTCCGTAGTGTTGAATTGTCAGACAAAAAAACTCTCTTAGAAGATACACGACCCCTACTTTCTTGGTGTTCTTTTATGGTGTGTATGTCATTATTTTAGTTATATTTTATTGTACATATATACAGAAACACAAACAAAAATCACATACATCACATATGTCATATATACAAATGGGTTGGGCCAAAAGGTATGACAACATTATCGAGGGCCCTTCCCAGATGTATGTCATTTAAGACCATAGGGCTAGTAATCCTTTTTACAATAGGCCTGGCTATGTGTTGCAGCTCTCAGAATATTGCTAATTTTATATAGAACATATAGCAAATTTATTTACTACTATATACCCATAACATAGCCAGTCCTCGAGTACATCAAAAGGGAAGCAAAATCTAAAAGTGTAAATATTCAGTCACGATGGCGGTAATTTAAAACTGGCTTCCTGAAATTTATCAAAAACTATTATAAATACACATGATCGAGCTGGTTACACAAACTGAGAATATCAAAATTAAGATGGCCACTATTTCAAAATGTCTGCCTTAAATTCTATCAAATACGAATAGTTCAAAGAGGTGAAGCTGTATAACGGAAATCATTCCTGAAAATACGTTTAAAATATATTATCTAAATGCTGCTTTTTTATTTATTTCCAAAAAAGCTGAACGTATTTTTTTTCAAGTTTTATTCATAAGTTTTTTAATATAATAAATATTTATTTTACTGAAACATGTTTTACTTTAAGTTATGTATGTTTCTGTACCTTAATGAAGCTGTCTATATATATATATATATATTCTGTGGGAAAGAAAAGCAGTATTTGCAATATTCGTGTACATAAAAAATTACGTCAGTAACTTTGAACCCACCCAAACAAATTTTTTTTCTAATAAACACTATAAAAACACTTTATAAACACTGTCAAAACCGCTTTTTTGGTGTTTGTTAGTGCGTTCCATTAGTGATCCATTGAAACAATCAAGAAATGGTTGCAGTGGATCGCTAACGGAACGTGTTCCATTAAATGGATCGTGATTTTGAAGCGAGTTATTAACTTTACAGAGCCATTCAGGAGGCGTTCTCCTCTTTTATCAGGAAACATATGGTTTAAATCCATCCAAGGTACCGTAACAGCAGATCTTCTAGTTGCTATGGTTATGTTATGTAATCTCATCTAAGGTATAATATAGAGGGACAGAAATTAGTGCATTTTGTAGGTTGTAAGTGAAGGGGTTGGAGATACGGATTTACTGAAGAGAAAATGGTGGTTGTTATTTCATTTAATTTCTATGATTTACAACTAAAGGTATTTTCTTAATACATGTACTTAAAATTCAGTATAAATAAATGCAAGTTAACATTGTGATTCGATCTTTATAGAGATTTCATTGTATGTTAGAATTCAAAGATTTATCAAATGCATAACACATTCGTTTTTGAAATGCTGATTCTAATGACCTGTATATTACTTTCTTATATTGAAACTAGTTAATAAATATATGTTTCTCTTTGTCTATATCCATATTTCACAAAATTTAAGATGGAATTTCTGTTAGCTGCAGGATTTATCAAATGATTTGTATATAACTGCATCCAAATGATCATGAAAATGTTGAATGATTGCTATATACATTATTTAACAAATTACCGTAATATTTGAATAATTTTAACAGAAAAATCTTTTCAACAGTTGCTGCATATCTCTGCAAATCCAGGCTATATTATATACCCATTCACATAAACGATTTGCCAAAATTGAATGCATCAGGTTTTTTTTTGTTTGGGCATAGACCGATAATGTCAGTAAAAAATAGAATTTGACCTGCTACTGCTAGGCAGATATCTTAGGAATTTTTTAGAAGCAACAAGTTACATAGCCTTACTTATTTGGCTTATTTTACGATCTGTTATTTTATAGTTTTCATCCCTCTAAGCGACTGTCAGAGGTTATCACGCTGTCCCAAAACTTATCATTTGGCATACAAATTAGATCTAAAGTACATTTCCTATGAAATATCAAAACACAAACACATTGAAATACAAGAGCTGCTGTCATTAAGCTGCCAGTGTACATTGCCCTTGCTTTAAACGTTCTGCGTAATTTTGGAATGTGCATCAGCTGAGACAAACAATTTTCGTTCCATTCAGTCCGGTAAAGCCGTACCGTACGTGACGTGTTTTATTGCAGACCTTTAGTAGGTCAGCATGTCACGGTCAAGACGACACTGTTATGGTTAATAAATTACGGATAAATGTGGATTTATTTATTCATAGATGGTATGTCAGCCTTTACTTTGGTAAAAAAATATGTATTTTACCATGCGAAAACTGTCATGTTGAGAATTTCCTGTTTTGTGAATGGTTTGAATGTTCAGATCAAAGCTTTTACGTGGATTGTTGTTAAAAGTGCACCTGTATTCGGACTTGTATAGTTTTTCTTCTTCCAGTAAAGTGCACATCGTCACGTGAGCACAAAAAATGCTTCTTTTATGTCTATGCACTTGTCCAAGTTTTGCAATATCAGTTTGCAGTTTTGTCAGCAAATTGGCCGATAAAGTTATGATCGTGAATTAGATAGAATTTGTTGTTGATAATTTTGGCAGGGCCAGGTATCTGTAAGCGTAACTAAACCTAGAGGTCTGGTTACTGGACTTCTAGAAGGCCTGTATAAGATAATACCGAAACTGGTATTTGAATGGAGAAGTATATGTTTAACAGATGATTTTGAAAATCCAAGTTTCAAATAAGGCAGGAACCAGTTCCCTAGACAGCAAACTTATAAGTATATGTGCATAGGCTAGGGAACCAGAAGTTTATTTCTATGCATAAAGTAGTCAAAATAATCTGATGTTTAGATTGTTTTATATTTGTGATCTGCATTATCTAAATGCTGCATTATCTAAATGCTTGTGCGTACAGCGTATAGAAATGGTTAACATCAATCTTGTACTGTACATACATAGGTTTAAATCACCAGAAAATTTGTATCTTTGGAAATTATTTGTTAATTTTTATATAAATTAATGAGAATTGAATCCCCTTTGATACAACATAAGTTTTATTTGAATTTATCTCGTATTTGCAACAAAATCAGCATTTAAACCCCCATATCGGCAGTGATGAAAATTTCATTGGAATTTTCCTCCACTACTTTGATCTTTCGAGTGTTAGACGGGAGTGGAGATATTGCCCGTAAGAAAAAATAACTTAATATTTCCTAGGATTGTGTCAGATTAGGTAGACTATGCATAAGCTGCCGAAATTCACATTGGTTCTTTTAGTAAGTATCATGCATATTACTAAACTTGATTAATTTTACCATTTCAGCAAGTCATGCCCTCGCATAAATTTATCTGGCGTGTTTATCATGTCATCAAAGTGTCATCAGCGCATACTATAAAATTTATAATTTGTCAAATTCACGACCATATTTTTCTTGGGTTTAAAGGATTATAAATAGATCTACTTCTGCAAATTATTTGAAGGCAGTGGCTAGAGAACTGGAACCAGTTCTCAAGACAGCAAACTTATTCGTCTGGAATCTGGTTAAAGTAAATTTCAGTGATCTACAAAATGTATTTTATGTTGAACATGTTGAAAGATAAACTTGTAAATATCTATTCTGATGAGCTATAGGTGTCAAATTGAAATTTTATTAAAGACATAGATGGTATACCTGGTGCATAAAATTGAAATCAAGGTTTGACAATAAAAAATGCTCTCTTTAAAATTTTAAAAAGCTCGAAATGCAACAGGATACATAGCAATAAAAGTGCAGATCTGTTTTTTAAGTCTATGGTATTAACCGGGTATATGCAATATAGGAGCTGATCTTGAAGATTCATTTTAACCTTAAGCCTGCTAAATTTTTAGAATGGACTGGTCCATCATACAATTAGGGCCAGTACCATTTATTATCTGAAGGGGTGTTCACTGAAAATATCTGACTGAGTAGCGAACAGTGCAGACAATGATCAGCCTGCACTGATTGCAAAGGCAGAATCACTTGCCGCCAGCAGGCTAAATGTTAAAAAAATTCAACAGTGGATTTAGTTTTGCGGGGGTACTGTGACTCAACTTTAGATATGATCATATTGAAAATGGTTTAAAATTTTGCAAATTTGACTTGAGCCGCGTCATGAGAAAATCAACATAGTGGCTTTGCGACTAGCAGTCCGCGCAGTCTGGTCAGGATCCATGCTGTTCGCTAAGTTTCTCTAATTCCAATAGGCTTTGAAAGCGAACAGCATGGATCCTGACCAGACTGTGCAGATGTGCAGGCTGGTCTGGATCCATGCTGGTCACAAAGCCACTGTTGATTTTCTCATGGCACGGCTCACTTGTTCTGGTACCAGGAAGGGAGATTAGACAAAAAATGCATGGAGTACTATGTACATTCTCACTTCTGTTTAATTATTAATTTCCCAGTAGACATGATAAACATCAGATCTTTTTAGCAATAAACAGTAGAGATGTACAACAATCATGGCAGAGGTTTCATTAATTATTGAAGTAGCAAGTGGAAGTAGCAAAGTACAAAATGTAATGTGTGGGTCCTTTCATTTAGAACTTGACTTACTACAGGAGAAGTCTCCAGGAACTGACTAAGAAATATTTAATTCAATTTCAGCTGGAAAAGGCAATGAAAATAAGGCCTGTATTCCAGGCCTTGTTTTGCTTTTCCTACATGTCCTACAGTCCTAGGCAACAAAAATGTAGCTCATGAATAAGTTACGACTGGTCATCAAATGTCTATTAAATAACTGTCTTATATAGAACTTTGGCTAAGTGCATCAGGGTTATCAAGCGCTGTTTCCTTTGAATTTGACTCTTATGTATTTATACCCCCACCAGGGCTCGTCTGTCATTTGCCAATGTAGCCAAATGCTACAAATTCAAAGAACTGGCTACAGATTTTTGAAAGTGGCAGCTTTAGAATTTGATTAAAATCTGGCCAAATTTTAGCATTTCAGTTTCAATTTGGCAGTTCTCTTAAAAAAAAAGTGGCTACAACTTTCTGAGGCGACAGTGGGGGCCCTGCCCCACCAAACATGTTTTGGGGAGCTATATAGGAGTCAGTTTGGCATGTCCCGTTGCGTTGCGTCCTGTCCCGAAATCTATATGCCTGGAAGGATTTTAATTTAATTTCACATTATTATTCCTCAAGACCAGATGACGTGTAACTGTTGAACACATCATCTATGCCTGATGGTCAAAGGTCAAGGTCACAATTCAATGTCAAAGGTTAGGTGTTTGGTTTTTGCTCCATAACTTCTATGTGCCTGGAAGGGTTTTATTACTAGATGGATTTGATTCAAACTTAAAATAGTTGTTCAGCATCATCACCCATATCATATGACACAAGGGCCATAACTCTTGCACCGATATTTCTTAAATGATGCCCCCCTTTTTACTTAGAATTTCAGGTTAATGTTTTGATACACTTTCACTTTATCTCAGTTATTACTAAATGGATTTGATTCAAATTTAAAATAGATGTTCCACCTTATCACCCCCATCATGTGACTCAAGGTGCATAACTCTGACACCAATTTTTCATGAATTATGCCCTCTTTACTTAGAATTTCAGGTTAATTTTGATGCATTTTCACTATATCTCATTTATTATGAAAT
The DNA here is from genome assembly GCF_021730395.1 of Mercenaria mercenaria. Classification (NCBI taxonomy): domain Eukaryota; kingdom Metazoa; phylum Mollusca; class Bivalvia; order Venerida; family Veneridae; genus Mercenaria; species Mercenaria mercenaria. Next base: position 16,895,135 of record NC_069370.1, on the reverse strand, counting down.
GGCAGAAATGTATTTGATTCAAACTTAAAGTAGTTGTTCCACATCATCACCCTAATCATATGACACAAGGTGCATAACTCTTGCACCAATATTTCCTGAATTATGCCCCCTTTTTGCTTAGAATTATACTTATATAGTGTTTTGATACACTTTATCTGTACCTCTTTTATTATTTGATATTTTTTAGCACAGACTCAAGCTATTGTGCAATATTCATCCACCATGGATAGTTTGAGATTGGCTACAAACCACTAATTTTTATGCCCCCAAAGGGAGGCATATTAGTTTTCAACTGTCCGTCCGTTCGTTAGTTTGTTTGTTCGTTCGTCACAACGTTAACTTCTTGCATGAAGGCACTTTACTCACGAACCAATGCACCCAGGACCTTCAAACTTCACATGCTGATAGTACTTATTGAGTACACCACCCCTACTGACTTTGGGGTCACCAGGTCAAAGGTCAAGGTGCTGCAGGGGCATTTGTCACAATTAGTGACAGCTCTTGTTTTATGCAGTTATGGCCCCTTTCCAACTTAAAATTTGCTAAACTCATGGTTCCTGGACAATAACTCAGTGAAAGGCTTGACAGATTTAGATAAATTTTGGTACATAGGTTTAACAACATAAAATGTAGGTCAAATTAGATATAAATTGCATCTTCTTGTGACCATGTCTTTCTTATGGTTGCCATTCATCTGTGACAAGACTGTAATGTGGTGGTATTCACTACTCCTGTGACAGTTCTACTTTTTCTTGTTTTATAGCTTTGGAGTCATTGTTTATGTACTTAACAGGAATATTTTGAAAAACAAAATAAATATGTTAATGAAATACTTTGGCCTATTTTACAAAATACTACAAGTACAATATATAAACACATGAAGAGATGACTTCATATTTGCAATAAAGATGCGAACAGTCCAATTCAACAGGCCAACCATTTACATGTAGCTCAGCTTAGCTTAGGAAGAGCCCAGATTTGCGGATCATAGGGCCATGAGTTCAGTCCTGGGATAAGACGTTGTAGTCCATGATGTTTTGGTAAAGACATTGTATCTGAAATCATTCATCCTCCTCTTCAGATTCATGTGGAGAAGTTGGCAGTTACTTGCTGTGATCGGGTTAGTACTGGTACAGAATCCAGCAACACTCTTAAACTTACTTCCACTGTAAAGCATACCTGAAAACTGTTGAAAAATGGTGCTATAAACCCGAAGCAAACAAACAAATTTATCAACATGTGACAGAATAAATCTGATAGAGTGGAACTCATGAAACCTAACTCAAATAAAAGGATGTTTACAGACATTGCTGAGACAACCTGATATATTTTAATTGTCACTGTCCTGTCTCATCCTATAGAGGGGTAGCAACTATGAAATATCAGATCAGAATATAAGGCATCCCGATAATCCTAAGCCAAATGAGTAAGCTACTGGAAACCAATCTACATCACATTGTATTAACCCTTGTCATGCTGAACATGACTGATTCTGCCTTTGTGACCAGTGTACATCATGATCAGCCTACACATCCATGCAGTCTGATCAAGATCTGCACTGTTCGCCATTCAGTCAGTATCTTTTTGGTAAGCGACCCTTTTAATAGTTAATGGTACTGTCCAAATTGAAAGATTATAGAAATTTAGCAGAGTAAGGGTTAATCAGTTTCTGCCACCAACAAACTATCATAATGTATATTGAATACTGGCCTAGTACAATGTATGAATTTGTTTTCTTTAAATTTACCAAATGTTTGTATTATTACAGAGCTTAAGGGCAATTAGAAGGTCATAATCGTTTAATGATTAATCCATTTATCGGTACTATAAGGTCATATGGTCAGTTCTTTGAAAGGGAAATTTAATTCATGCCATTTAGGTGTATAAATTTCAGAAGACAAGTTTGTCTTGATTTGGATTTTAACATAATATCTTTAGGCTTTTGGATAACATCTAGACTTGCCTGTTTCTCTGAAACTACTAGTATTGAACATATTTCAGCAAAATTTATTATCATAGGTCAGTACCTAGCTATCAGCATTTTGTGGTTACTTGTCTCTTTGTCTGTCTGTGTATGCAGAGTTTCCTTTGGGTCAATTTCACTTTGTGCCAAAAGATTCGCCAATCACAAAAAGTTTGCACCAGTGGCTCCAAAGTGGGAGCCAATAGACGTAGTCTGTGAGAGGCGACATACCACTTTTGTTCGATATAATAATAATTACAGGCATTCAGAAACAAACATGTATTTATAGTTATTAAAACTGATTTCAATCATTTAGATACCAGTTAACTGTGTTGGCTTCATCACGAGTGACATTTCTTTTCATTGTTTTAACTTCGCTACAAACAACATTAACCAACACCTGGTACCGTAATTATCTAATCAGCTGGGTAATTAAACTTGTCATTTAATCCAATAATACAATTAATTTTACCCAACACAATGTCACTAGCTACTCAAAACACTTTTTTCAAGTGTTATACAGGTGAAATTTATAAACAAAACATCATCTATAACTGATCACATGCGACCTTTACCTTGCATCCCCGATATCTGGTCTGTGAGAAAGATCAGATCGCTTTTTTTTTGCTTTTTTGTGGGCGCCACTAATTTTTAGCACCAGAATTTATTTTTGTCGCATTTTGTGTCATTGGCGACCAACAGCAGGAATCCTGTGTCTGTTATGGTGTCTGGTCTGGTCTGGTCTCAGTCTTGACCCTTGACATGTGTTTTCATGAGGCTCGACAAATCAAATCTTTTGTTCATAAAATTCATGAGCAGAAGTCAGCTGCAGGCAAGTGTGATTTCTGAACAAAATATAGTAAGTTCAATAAAAATGTAGCCAGATAGCTAAACGACCTAAAACACAACTCTTAAATCTGCTCCTCACAGTTATGGTATCACATTAGAGTCACTTTAGCTAGATGCTTGATAGTGCAGAACCAGATTCCAGTATGTGCCAATTTTAATGGACTTAAAAATAGACGCTATTTTGTAAAAGTTGTTTTTCCTAGTTAATTGCAGGATTCAGACCATGTAGCAGGACAAGTGAACATTCTAGGAGGCCTAGACTAGCTACTAGTCTGATAATAAGTTTTTTTTATATACTAATGTATTTCCTTGTCAGATATCTTTCATTTATAGACAGCTCCCTGTTATAGACTGCTCCCTTTTGAATATCTGGCTGTATTATCATTACATTCGGCAGCAAGAAAAGGTAACCATGTTATAACTATGAAGGGAAGTAATTTAACATAAAATATGAGAAGAGACTATGACTGGCAAATGTAAGGACTGAGACCAGTCTATAGGAGGCCCACCTTTGAGGATGAGTTGTGTTTTTAAAGACCCGCCACAACATAGTGACCTACTTTTTTCTTCCACATATATAATGCAGCAATATTACACGATGTCAGGTGGACAATTTAGGCCCTCCCTGAATAATTGTGTTTACAAAACTTCATCTGCAAACTTATTCATTCATTCTCTTTTCAGTATAGTTTTATAAACATAGAATAATAACTGTCTTACACTGTAGAAACAATGTGGCCTAAAGTCACCTTAATACATCAAGTACTGTGCATAATATTACATTAATTTAACAATATATTGAGACATTAAACACATTGTCTTGGCCTTATATAATATTATGTTACTGTCAATTTATAACTAGATACTTTCTTCATGCAAAGCATGTATATTTAGTTTAAAAATTACCATCATGGAAATACAAAATCTGTGGCGTGTCTTTAAGAATTTGTCAGCCCTGCTTTGTCTTAAATGTCTGCCCTTGGTGTTTATCTTGTCTTGTCTAGGTATAACTGACTTGTACTGCAGATTGAATTTCAGCCACAATTGATATAAAGTTTCAATTCGAGTATAATTTTGCAAATCATCAAAGTGATATATTGTACAGTGTTCTAGTATTTTGATATTCGCAGACTGATCAAAGGAATCTTTTGAAGGAAGTAAACTAACAGTAGAACAAGGAAGTTAAAATTATAGTCTCTGCTGTAACAGAATAGAAAGATAATGATGATATGAGCTGCGCCATGAGAAAACTAACATAGTGCATTTGCGACCAGCATGGATCCAGACCAGCCTGCACATCCGCTCAGTCTGGTCAGGATCCATGCTGTTCGCTTTCAAAGCCTATTGTAATTTGAGAAACCGTTAAACAGCATGGATCCTGACCAGACTGCACGGATGTTGGTTTGCTCATGGCGCGGCTCATATGTAAATCATGTTTCTGTTTCAAATAGCTCAGGTGCTGGTTCCATTTTTCAATAAAGTCTGTAAATGATTGAAATTCATGTAATATGTGTGATTTATGCCTCTATAAATACATGATAGGCAGGTGTTTTATGTAATAAAGGAAGACAGTATTTTATCTAAATAATAATTAATGTACTATGAAATGGACCTGATGTCTGTATACAATCCTAAACCATGTGCATTCATCAGATCTGTAGGGTTTGCAGTTGCATAAGAGAAAGCATTTTACTTTTTAAAGTTATGGAAATGATTGTCTGTGTGTGATTGGAAAAAAGCAACGCTGTAAGAACACTTTTCAGGGGTTATCAAGAGGGGAAAGGGCCCAAGTCTGTGATTTGGGCGGAAAAATAACTCAATATTTGGGCAAAGGGGAATAAAACACCTAATGTAAAGTCAGTTTGGGGGGAAAACTGCATGATTTTAAAGAAATTTTCTGAGGGGACAGCCCCTATTATAGAAGAGGAAAAAAAACCTGCTTTTATATAATCTGGCCCTATATTCAATTTATCTCTTTATGTTATATTCCAATAATTATAATTGCACATTTATTATAAAATATTGTATATAAATTAAGAAATAATTTATAGCAAAAGAGTGTTTTGACTATTTATGCACGATGGGTTGTTATACGTTGGGCGTAATAATATCACGAGGGCACAGTCCAAGTGAAATTATTAGTATGACGTATTACCGCCTGAGTGTATAAATAGAGTTAAAACACAGTTTTGCTAAAAATTATTTCGATTCTAATGTGCCCTTAATCTAAAACAGTAGATAAAATGTAGAACCTATACTGTGTTGGTGCGCCATAAAACCCAAATAAATAAATAAATAAAATGCAGAAGCGCTCTTTCTTTGTCGCAACAAAAGGTTTGACGTCATCGCACGTTAACATGACATCATTCTAGGATTAGAGTGTTTTAACAGAGACAGGCATATTAGAATATAAGGTTATGGTCTCTTTTACTGTTATGACCTTTTATATTAATATGATACTAGCAGAAAATTATTTGTCAATAAAATTAAATTAAAATCAAGTTTAATTCTTGAACAAATAGAAAGATGTAGAGAGTTATTTGATATATGCATTTTTGGAAACAATTGCTATTCATTGTACGCTGATCATGCTGATATAATGTCTCGGTAACTATTGCAGTCATGTTTTGGATTGAAACTACACAAGACATCCAGGCATCAAATATACTTACAGAAGTTAACGAAGTATGATAACTCTTATTTCAATTTAATGGAAATTTTGGCCCATTTTCAAGAGATAAGATTTGGTAAAAAGCGGTAAAAGTAAAATTTGCTAGAAATTGACTGTCAAGTTGTATCATGAAACTACACACACAGCTTCTTACACATTAACTTAAATTTACATGGCTAAATTTCTAAAATGGACTGGCATATCATAGAATTTGGGCAGTACCATTTATTATTCAAAGGGGTGTTCACTGAAAATTTACTGACTGAACAGTAAACAGCGCAGATCAATATGAGCCAGTGCAGATCTCGGTCTGCACTGACCGCAAAGGCAGAATCACTTGCCACCAGCAGACTGTCAAAAGGTTAAACAAAATTATTCATAATATCGAGGGGTGAATGGGAAAGAGTTCTAAGTGCATATAAATAAAGAAGCACTTAGAACTTTTTCGCATTCACCCCTCGATATGTATACTTGCATTTCCAAGTTATTCTTGAATCAGATAGTTTCCTTCTGCATCTAATACAAGTGACAGACTGTTATGATACAGATAGGTAAATATAACCTGACATGAAATCTACTAGTAGTCAGCATTAATATAACTCTTTCTTTTCACAGTGCACTTTTATGTCAGAACTACACAAAAAGATGCTACTGGCTGAGTAGCGAGCCTTTTTTTTTTTTTATCATTTTGAGGCTACTACCAACGCTGGTAATATTGGGAAAATACCTCTTTAAATTGTCCAAATTGAGAAAAATGGAAACTTTATAAAGTATAATTGATGTCTTTTTGAGTAACATGTTAAAATGTGTAATGGTATTTTAATAACTGATTACTAAACCTTATTGAGTTTAAAAAAAGCAAAACAACAAAAAAAAAACTAGGTTATAACAATGTGGTGGGGAGTTACAGGCATGGTCCCCGCCCATCCTTCTGTCCGTCCATAACAAGTGTCTGCTCCATATAACTTAAACCCCTTGAAGGGTTTTCATGAAACTTGGGGTAAATGATCACCTCATCAAGATGATGTGCAGAACTCATGAGTCAGCCATGTAGGTGCAAGGTCAAGGCTGCAACTCAAGGTCAAAGGTTTGAGCCTTCCATTTTGAGTCTGCTCTGTATCTCCGTCATACATGGACTATAAAGTATACTTAACAGCATCAATGCTTTCATCCAATACATGTATCATCAACCCTTTCACTATCTTTAACAGGGGCTGGGGATATAACTGTTTTTCAGACTGCCTTGTTGGTTTGGGATTGTCTCCCTATACATGTGATAGCTTTGTAGGGAAAAAAGCCCGGAGTAGACATTTTGTGACTGGTCGTATTGTAGACATTTTTTCAAAAAGGTCAGCCTTAGCAACAGTATGGTAGAGGTCGTCATAGCAGAAATAACGCTGTTCTGTTTGATGAGATTTTGGCCACTGGTTCAAGCTTGGCTAGTTCCTCATTTTTAGCTTGACTATTCGAAGAATAGGGGAGCTATCCTACTCGCCCCGGCGTTAGCATGAGCGTCACACAAATGTTAAAGTTTACGTACCACCCCAAATATTTTCAAAGTCCATTGAGATATTGCTTTCATATTTTGCAAACTTGTCTACCATCATGACCTCAGTCTGTAAACAGGAGCAGACAACTCTATCAAGCATTTTGACTGAATTATGGCCCCTTTTCGACTAAGAATATGCTTATTGTAATGTTAAAGTTTGCGTACCACCCCAAATATTTTCCAAGTCCATTGAGATATTGCTTTCATTTGCATACTTGTTTACCATCATGACCCCAGTCTGTAGACAGGAGCAGACAACTCTATCAAGCATTTTGACTGAATTATAATTTGAACAACCTTGGTAGAGGGTGACATAAGGACCATATGTGTGGAATTATTTCAAAATCGGACAATTGGTTTAGGAGGAGCTTTGGTAGAGGACCACCCAAGAAACATCATGGCCAAGTTTCATCAAAATCCATTCAGTGGTTTTGGAGGAGATGTTGTTTAAACACAAATGTTGACGACGGACGTTTTTGACGTACGGATGCATACACAGACGATGGACAATGCATGATCACAATACCTCACCATGAGCACTTTGTGCTCAGGTGAGCTTACAAGAGCTGTCAGTTGATAGCGCGCTCAACTGTTCTCAGTGCTTGGTAGTATAATATAAGCTATGAGTAAAACTTTATCATTACAATAAGCATATTCTAAGTCGAAAAGGGGCCATAATTCAGTCAAAATGCTTGACAGAGTTGCCTCCTCCTTTTTACAGACTGCGGTCATGATGGTAAACAAGTATGCAAAATATGAAAGCAATATCTCAATGGACTTTGAAAATATTTGGGGTGGTACGCAAACTTTAACATTACAATAAGCATATTCTAAGTCGAAAAGGGGCCATAATTCAGTCAAAATGCTTGATAGAGTTGTCTGCTCCTGTCTACAGACTGGGGTCATGATGGTAAACAAGTATGCAGTTCGACATGTTCAAACTGTACTGTGGTCACAAACAGGAACATTTGAACATTTTATTTCCGTAATAAGCCATTTCTGGCCCATGAACATTTACAAAACATGTTTACAATAAATACTAGTATGACATGCAGGTCAGATGGCGAACAGAAACACATACAAAACACTACTAAGCATCAGAACATTACAGGTAAATAGTTTTCCCTATATTTTCTATATAAAACTAACATTTTTTAAAGAGCTACCAAACTTAGCTAGATCCATTTCAGAGAACAAATCCTTACCTCATTTTAAAGAGTTATGATAAAACTGATATAAAATGAAGAGAAAAGTAGGGGTCATGTATCTTCTAAGAGAGATTTCTCTGGTCACATTTGTATACTGTAAAATTACATCAAAATCACACTGCTGTGACCTGGAAGTACTACTCATATTAAAATTGAGCTTCATTTCACCAAATACAACCAAGCACTGAGAACAGTTGAGCGCGCTATCAACTGACAGCTCTTGTTAGCTCACCTGAGCACAAAGTGCTCATGGTGAGGTATTGTGATCATGCATTGTCCGTCGTCTGTGTATGCATCCGTACGTCAAAAACGTCCGTCGTCAACATTTATGTTTAAACAACATCTCCTCCAAAACCACTGAATGGATTTTGATGAAACTTGGCCATGATGTTTCTTGGGTGGTCCTCTACCAAAGCTCCTCCTAAACCGATGGTCCGATTTTGAAATAATTCCACACATATGGTCCTTATGTCACCCTCTACCAAGGTTGTTCAAATTATACCGATTCGTCAAAAAACATGGCCGCTAGAGGGCTTGGTCACTTTTCCCTATATAGTAGAAACTAGTTTCTGTTTAAATTTCATTGTGGATATATTTTTGACATTTTGGTAGGAACAATGGGAGAGCTGGTTGTATTTGGTGAAATGAAGCTCAATTTTAATATGAGTAGTACTTCCAGGTCACAGCAGTGTGATTTTGATGTAATTTTACAGTATACAAATGTGACCAGAGAAATCTCTCTTAGAAGATACATGACCCCTACTTTTCTCTTCATTTTATATCAGTTTTATCATAACTCTTTAAAATGAGGTAAGGATTTGTTCTCTGAAATGGATCTAGCTATGTTTGGTAGCTCTTTAAAAAATGTTAGTTTTATATAGAAAATATAGGGAAAACTATTTACCTGTAATGTTCTGATGCTAAGTAGTGTTTTGTATGTGTTTCTGTTCGCCATCTGACCTGCATGTCATACTAGTATTTATTGTAAACATGTTTTGTAAATGTTCATGGGCCAGAAATGGCTTATTACGGAAATAAAATGTTCAAATGTTCCTGTTTGTGACCACAGTACAGTTTGAACATGTCGAACTAAACTGCCTGAAAATTGTAATGTTCAGAAAGGTTAATAATGTACATGTAGGATCTCTGAATATCTGGTAGTTCTACAGTAATGTTCGCTTTATTTCCCTTAGCCAGTTAATATTTTATTGCATATTGACACCATTTTAAGACATAATAAAAGACACCTGTGACCTGGCTATCACAACAGCTATCTTGAATACATCATTGCTCTGCTAAATGATTCAGGCCATGAAAATATTAATATTTTCCAGGAAAAGATTTTGTGGTTCCCAGTGTCAGTCCAGAAAAAACAAATTTGTTTGTTTTGTTTTCGGTTTAATGCTGTTTTTCAACAGTATTTCAGGTATATACATGTAGTTACGGGCAGTTAACCTATTAACCAGTGTTTCTGGATTCTGTACCAGTACAAACCTGTTCTCCGCAAATGCCAACTTCCTCACATGAATCAGAGGTGGGGGACAAATGATTTCAGACACAATGTCTTTTATCAAATTCTCAGGGAGAATTTACCATACGCCTCGCCCAGGGCTCGAACTCCTGACCCCTCGATCCATCGATCTGCACTTTTTCTATTGAGCTAAGCGGGATGGCTGCGAATTTATGTATCTCAAGGTCCCTGAACACAGGCAATCATTAGACCCTTGTGTTAAGTTATTGATCTGGAACCAGAATAATGGTCTACAGACAAACATACAGACAGACTTGAGCAAAACCTTTATTACACTTGGCAGTATAAGAAAAGATTATAAAAAGACCCTAATACAAAATGTTATGTACTTCTTGATGACGGCCACCTTGCTCTTAAGACACTGGGTTTCATTTCCGATTTTGAAATTAACGGTGGTTAATTAGTTTTTGGTCAAATAATTTATTTATTTGAAACTCTACAACTGAACATTTACATATTATTATGTTCACTGAGTGCTGATTAAATTCATTAGTGGTGGATCATTTAGGTACCGGTATATATTATTAATTAATCAAGGTTGCCGGCTTAAAGTTTTATTAATTAATCAAGGCTTAAAGTTTCTTACATGCCAGACTGGAATGAAGGAAACTGAAATAATAAGATGATAATGTGTTTACTTTCAACCATTGTGAAGTTTTTTGATAAATATGTTTGCATTTAAGTTACCTTCCACGAAATTGCAAGCATTTATATCTTTATTTATGATTTCCGACTATGCAGATAGCAATTGTTACATTTAAATTCCATTTTGTTAACTTGTAATCATGAAGTACCGAAACCCTATGTTTAGAACGTGAAATTGAAAGTATAGTATTTTTATCGGTTTTCCCATACGGCAGAAAAACAAAACTCCCTGGATGTAAACTAATATGAAATAAGGCAATGCCTCAATCAGGAATGGTTACAGTCCATCAGCTTGACCAGAAATATTCGTTTGTATCAATTTAAAGGTAGATTTTGGAATAAAAAACAATACTGCCCATATTTGTACTGATGTGCGAGATGTGGTTCGGACAAGTTATGTGGACGCTTATTACGCTTATTATGTACTAATCCAAAGCCAGACACTCTGTGCACATGCCGGAAGACCACGTTTTTTAATTCAATAGTATAATATCTCATTCGGTATATATCGCATGTTACCATAGAGGGATTGAACCCAATTTTCGTCGCAAAGAAAATCGATAGGATCAATTCCCTACCAACAAAGCAGAACTTGCCAGAAGTTCTGAGATTTCGGTGAGATTTGCCCGTAACTCGTATGCATTGGTTTACAAAGTGCTCATAATTTTTACCTCACCTGAGTCTGTCAGAGCTTTTGTGATCACCCTGTGTCCGTCGTCCATCCATTAGTCCATCCGTCGTCAACAGTTTGACTGTTAACACTCTAGAGGTCACAATTTTGACCTAATCTTAATGAAACTTGGTCAGAATGTTATCCTCAATAAAATCTTGGACGAGTTCAATATTGGGTCATCTGGGGTCAAAAACTAGGTCACCAGGTCAAATCAAAGGAAAAGCTTGTTAACACTCTAGAGGTCACAATTTTGACCCAATCTTAATGAAACTTGGTCAGAATGTTACCCTCAATAAAATCTTGGACGAGTTCAATATTGGGTCATCTGGGGTCAAAAACTAGGTCACCAGGTCAGATCAAAGGAAAAGCTTGTTAACACTCTAGAGGTCACAATTTTGGCCCAATCTTAATGAAACTTGGTCAGAATGTTACCCTCAATAAAATCTTGGACGAGTTCGATATTGGGTCATCTGGGGTCAAAAACTAGGTCACCAGGTCAAATCAAAGGAAAAACTTGTTAACACTGTAGAGGTCACATTTATGACTGTATCTTCATGAATTTGGTCGAATTGTAATCTTGTATGATCTCAAGTGCTCAATTTTGAAATCTGGTTGATGTAGGATCAACCCTAGTCACTATGTAGATCAAAGGCAAAGTTAGTTAACACCTAGAGGCCACATTTATGACCCAATCTTAATGAAACTTGGTCAGAATGTTACATCTGTGATCCATGGTCAAGTTCAAATTGGGTCAGGTGGGGTCAAAAACTAGGTCATCAGGTTAAATCAAAGGAAAAGCTTGTTAGCATTCTAGAGGTCACAATTTTGGCCCAATCTTAATGAAACTTGGTCAGAATGTTACCCTCAATAAAATCTTGGACGAGTTCAATATTGGGTCATCTGGGGTCAAAAACTAGGTCACCAGGTCAAATCAAAGGAAAGCTTTTTAACACTGTAGAGGTCACATTTATGACTATATCTTCATGAAACTTGGTCAGAATGTTAATCTTGATAATCTCAAGGTCCAGTTTGAATCAGGGTCATGTAGGGTCAAAAACTAGGTCACTAGATCAAATCAAACGAAAAGCTAGTTAACACTCTAGAGGCCACATTTATGACCATATCTAAATGAAACTTGGTCAGAAAGTTAATCTTGATGATCCATAGGTCAAGTTCAAATCTGGGTCAGGTGGGATCAAAAACTAGGCCACCAGGTTAAATCAAAGGAAAAGCTTGTTAACACTCTAGAGGTCACAGTTTTTGCCCAATCTTGATGAAACTTGGTCGGAATGTTACCCTCAATAAAATCTTGGACGAGTTTGATATTGGGTCATCTGGGGTCAAAAACTAGGTCACCAGGTCAAATCAAAGGAAAAGCTTTTTAACACTGTATAGGCCACATTTATGACCATATCGTAATGAAACTTAGTCAGAATGTTTCTCTTGATGATCTATAGGTCCATTTTAAATCTAGGTCAGGTGGGGGTCAAAAACTAGGTCAGTAGGTCAAATCAAAGGAAAAGCTTGTTAACACTGTAGAGGCCACATTTATGACTGTATCTTCATGAAACTTAATCAGAATGTTAATCTTGATGATCTTTAGGTCAATAGGTCAGGTGAGCGATACAGGGCCTTCATGGCCCTCTTGTTTATCATTTTTGTCTTTTTTACATTGGAAATTAGATGTCTGGTCATGCCCCAAAATTAATTGTTTATTTTTAAGTGCCATGGACGACAGTTAGTGATTTGGTGGTATTTCCAATTGAAATCATAGAAGTATACGTAAAATTTAACAGTTTTCACTGCTTCAGTAGTGCAACTGAAAACAAAATTGTTTGATCATGTACAAGTACAACAATTCTTTTCTGTAACGAAATTTAATTGTTCTGTGGAAAGTAGCATCGAAAATAGATTTCAAACCAAATTGTGCACAGGGTGAATTTGCTTTTGTTGCTTCACATAACAAAAATACAGCCATTGCAATATTTAGGTTGTTGGAGCAGAGGTCAGAAAACCTCAGAGAAATATCTGGGTTTCAGATGCAAAGGGTTACTACTGTAAAAGCAGAAATGTTTGCGAGAGTTTAATTTTCGCTATATTAGCGAGGTCCCGTATCTCGCGAACATTAATCCTCGTGTAAATATTTACTATAAGTGTAATACAAAGGAAGCAAACCTCATCACTACACAAACCTTCCCCAGTGTGTCATATTTACAAAAATTGGCTATGTATATTGTTTCTGTATAATGTTAAGACAGACAGAATAAACCATATGCATGTTGCCATTAAATTTAGAACGAAATGGTAATTTTTGTTTGCAGTGTATTTAAAGCCCTGACTCGCGGCTATTCAAGTTCTGTGGTGTGTATGCAACCCATGATTACAATAGGTAACAGTTAACGACCATGCTCCACACTTTAGCAAGCAGAAACACAGGTATTTTATGTAGAATTTTATGTAAAATAGACTCTTGTTTGACAGTTGTCACTATTCATTGTTAAGATTTTCATGCTTTTTCAGTGACAATTTAAGGTTAAAGGGTAGGACTGGAGCAGGTCTTTAATTAGACGAACATTGATATCTTTGTCCCTGGATATAGATTACATGTAAAGCCTATAGCCTATAATGTAAATACTTACTAAAGACCTGCTCCAGTCCTACCTTTTAACCTTAAATTGTCACTGAAAAAGCATGAAAATCCTGACTATGAACAGTGACGCCTGTCAAAGCAGAGTCTATTTATGTAAACTTCTATATGAAATACCTCTGGCTTTGCGTGCTAAAGTATGGCGCGTGGCCGTTAACTGTTACCTATGGTAACACAATAGAATTTGAATAGCTGGGCTTTAAAAAGCTGAAACCACAGCAGATTTACTTTTTAGCACACCAAAGCACAAAGTGCTCAAGGTGAGCTATTGTGACCGATCATTGTTCGCGTCGTCTGTCAACATTTGCCTTGTGAACACTCTAGAGGCCACATTTGTGACCCAATCTTTATGAAACTTGGTCAGAATGTAAGTCTCGATGATCTCTAAGTCAGATTCGAAACTGGGTCATGTGGGATCAAAAACTAGGTCACTAGGCCAGATCAAAGGAAAAGCTTGTGAACACTCTATAGGTCACAGTTGTGACCCAATCTTTATGAAACTTGATCAGAATGTTTGTCTTGATGATCTCTAGGTCCAGTTTCAATCTGGGTCATGTGGGGTCAAAAACTAGGTCACATGGTCAAATCAAAGGAAAAGTTTGTGAACACTCTAAAGGCAACAGTTTTGACTCAATCTATATGAAACTTGGTCAGAATGTTTGTCTTGATGATCTTTAGATTAAATATGAAACTGGGTCATGTGGGATCAGAAACTAGGTCAGTAGACCAGATCAACTCTGGTGAGCAATATAGGGCCATCATGGCCCACTTGTTTTACAATTTCGCAGTTACAAAACTTCGCTTACATACTTAATATTTCAAATGAATTTGAGAACTTTTGACCCAGCAAAAATATGTGCTTTTACAATAGCTGAAAAAATTCACTAAGTGCAATATCTGGGTTACAGCAGTAGAGGTCCACAAGCTGTTAAAATACACCCAGTGCAGGAGCAGAGGTTATCTAGGTTCAAAAATACACCCAAAGATTCTATTTTGTAATGTAACCATGTTGCATAATATTAAAATTTATAATAACTTAATCAGAACATAAATATAAATATATTTGCTTTGTACGCCTTTGTCATTGTATGTTTCACTTGAATGGGTTTCTAAAATGCTATAAATAAGGACATTTCTTACATGTTATTTATTAGTACATTAATTAAATATAATAGAGAAATGTATCTTTTTTCATATTGACAAAAATATCATGTATTTGCTCACTGGTACAGAACTTGCATTTAGGAAGAATGTGAATTTGTATGATATAGTTAATTATGTCTCCCACCAGACATGTTCTTCAGTCTGTCTGTCCGTCACACTTCATTTCCGATCAATAACTGGAAAACCATTTCAGCTAGAACCAATCACTTGAGAACCACTTGACCCAGAATGTTGAAACTTCATAGAATGATTGTGTGCAGAGTAGATGACCGTTATTGATTTTGGGGTCACTCCATAAAAGGTCAAGTTCACAGGGGCCAGAGTCTGTCACACTTTATTTCTGATCAATAACTGGAGAACCATTTGACCTAGAACCTTCAAAGTTTGTAGGATGGTAGGGCTTTTGGATTAGATAACCCTTAATGTTTTTTTGAGTGACTCCATTCAAGGTCAATGTCACAGGGGCTTCAACATGGAAAACGCTTTTTGATCAATAACTTGAGAACCACCTTACCCAGAATGTTTAAACTTCATCAGTATGATGACTGGACATGCAGAGTAGATGACCCCTATTGATTTTGGGTTCACTTGATCAAAGGTCAAGGTCACAGGGGCCAGAACATGAAAAATCATTTCTGATCAATAACTTGACAACCATTTAACCCAGAACCTTCAAAATTCATAAGGTAATAGGACTTGTAGAGTAGATGACCCCTTTTGTTGTTGTGGTCACTTGATCAAAGGTCAAGGTCATAGGGGCTTGGTATGGAAAACTGTTTCTGATCAATATCTTGAGAACCGCTTGACCTAGAACATTGAAACTTTATAGGATGATTTGATATACAGAATAGTTGACCTCTATTGATTTTGGTTTCAATTGATCTAAGGTCAAGGTCACAGGAGCCAGAACATTGAAAGCTTGTGGGATGATTGGACATGCTGAGTAGATGATTCCTGTTGCATTTCAGTCAATAAGCCAACTATCAGCGTCTCTTTGATTTTTGCTCCTGTCCCTTATTGACATCTTGCTTGTTACTACTGTGCTTTAGGGGAGACATGCGCTTTTCTACAAAAGCATCTTATACTTTAAAATATTTTTATTTCAATAAAATGATATCCATAATCTATGACAAGAACATGAAAATATTTGTGCCTTCGTGACATCCTTGTGTCTAACAGAACTATTTTTAAAGGCATTGTCCTAGAGATTGTTTGACAACAAAATAGAAGAGAAAAAAATTGGTATCAGGAGGTTAATACAATATTTCTTAGGAAAGCATTGAAATTTGATTGCTGACAGAATATTTATTATGGAAACACATGAGAATTAGTTGTTTTTACTAACTTTAGCATTGAAAATCGAAAAGCGTTTGTAACGCTTTGCTCGGTGGTAAACTGCCTTAATTTTAAACATATCTGTATTTAGCGCACTTAATAAATAGTCCTCTGTGGCTGTACTGGTAAAGGCAGCAAAGTTTTAATTGCCATAGAGGGCCAAGTTTGATTCCCAACATGAGCATCTTTTTTTTTTTATTTGGCATTTTTAGGTCACTTGTCAGGTAATGTGAGGGTGAGCTTTTCTGGTCATCTGTATGTCATCCATCTGTCCGCAATTTCTTGTAAACACAGTAGAGACTGTATTTTGCAATCAATTTTAATAAAACTTGCACACAACTTGTATTGGCATGATATCTCAGTTCCTTTAGAAAACTGGCCAGATCCCATCATGGGTTCAAGAGTTATGGTACCTTAACTCATTCTGCCCGCACGACGCATTAATGCGTCGGCCAATTGTTATCTGAATACCGCGTGACGCTTCTAGGCGGTCTTGTTATCTACATCTGGAAACCGCACGCCGCGTACATGCGTCTTTACAGTAACAGCTCTGAATTCCGCATGACGCATTCAGTCGTCACATTTCAATTGGTCTTAAATAAAATCTTTTAGTTCTTTCTAACAAGTTGGACCAATCAAATTTTTTGTTGCCTAACATTTTCAAAACATAAATAAAATCGGCTTAGCGAGCGTCGTTCGAGTTAAAATTTGTGATTTCTCGAAGCCTGGAAATTACGGATGATTCTTTATATGATCGAAACATAAAAAAATGAATGAATAAATAAATAGATACCAACAAATATTCTTTCATAAATGACAGTTGAAATAATGCAACCCAAAAGTATATACTTTTTCGCTCGTCGCTATGAGGAAAATAATGCCATCTGCGGGATCAAACAATTTTACGGATAAATGAGTTTTATTCTCATTATTATCATTCTTACGTTTTATTACAATAAAATCATCATTAAAATTGTGCCAGAATTTTATTTAAATCTGTCCAAATCTAGCAGAGATAAGTATAAAATCCCAGCTATGGAGCTAGAAAAGGTGTTGAGTATATTCTTCATAAGTACGGTTCTAAACATTTGAGTGCGGAAAAAAATTGAATTTTATTATAAATGATCGGGTATTGTTATAAAAATACACGTCAGTAATGACAGACGTACGATATAACAATGCTCATGCGTGTATGAAAAAGTAAAAACATCTTCGTTGGTATCTATTTATTTATTTATTTATTCATCTATTTATTTTGTTGTTAAACTTCGAGACTGCCTCTTGATCTATAGAATGAAGTGTTAATAATAACTCAATTATTTCGACAGTTTGTTTGTGATACTTTAGAAACTCCACAAAATTGTTTCAAAATTCAAATTTTCATAAAGTACATGTACATGTTTTCTGAAAATTAGCCCAAAATAATCTCATTTTTAGTACAATAATTTCCGTCTAAAATAGCTAAAATATTTATTTTATTACATCTTCATACTAAACACATACGCTATTTTTTATGAGAAATAATTTTATTTGGATGCGGTTTGATAGCCTGGATGCGTATAAATGAGTAAAATCAGTGTTAGAAAATGACAATAATATGTATTTAAAATTATTTTTAAGAGTTGTTCATATTTGTTGTTTAAATATGTGCATGATAAAATTTAGCATTTTATAAATGTTGTTTAGCCAAAACAAAATCTGATGAGAGAGTACGGTCATTTGTTTTGTGTCTTTAATTCAACAGTCTGTTGAAATGATTGTACTACAAAGCTGCATGAAATTAACTTTGTTGCGTAGCTACTTAATTTACTTACAAAGAGTGCAAATTCCATATCTATTAGCACATATTTTATGTCATATGTCACTAATTAACAACACTATCCCAAACAAAAAACTACAAAATCTATGTTATCTCTCAAAACATCTCTCGGTATTCAGGGTAGATTGGCTTATCAGCCTCCTAGGTGGCTGAAAGATAAATATCAGCAGGGTAGAAGTGGAGATAACGCTTTAGGGCAGAATGAGTTAAAGGGTCAAAATTTGCTATTTTTGGCTTTTGAACACGATAGAGACCACATCTTGCAATTGATTTTAATAAAACTTGCACACAACTTGTATTGGCATAATATCTTGATTTCTTTCAAAAACTGACCAGTCCCTACATGGGTTTCAGGGTTATGGCCCCTTAAAGGGCCAAAATTTGCTATTTTTTTAGCTTGTGAACACCATAGAGGCCAATAGAATTTTGAAGGCCATTGAAACGACAAGAAATAAAAGAAACTTTGTTGGTTTTATATTTGAGATCAAAATAAAATGATATAAGATTTGTTAAAGTACATATCTAGCTAAATATTGTAGGATCATTGAGCCATTCACCTTTAAATATTAAAAAAATCCTATGGCCTTGGGTTTGTATTTCCAAGGTAAGGTTGAAACACAGAATTTATTGAAACAATTTATAGGCCTTGGGGCCCATGGTTGCCAGTATGCCTGCCCTTACCTGCTTAAGTGTCAGGTCAACAGTTGTGGTCTCTGATCTGGAGAAAACCTGTTATTAGAGAATGATTGGATCTGTGGAATTCAAACTTCAAGGAATGACTGTCTTTTGTCAGGAATTCACTTAAACTGTAAAGATTGATTGTCTGAATTAAATAGCAACCTGTTGTCAGAAGATAACCTAGTCTGCATAGACTGATTGCCTGTGCCAGTGGATATCCCAGTCTGCAACAATGATTTCCTGATGTTAATAGATGACCCAGTCTACATAGAATGAATGCCTGTTGTTTTTGGATATCACAATTTGCATCAGTGAGTTCCCGTTGTTAGTAGATGACCCAGTCTACATAGAATGAATACCTGTTGTCAGAAGCTGACCCAGTCTACATAGAATGATTGCCTGTTGTCAGTGTATATCCCAGTCTGCATCAGTGAGTTCCTGTTATAAGTAGATGACCCAGTCTACATAGAATGAATGCCTGTTGTCAGAAAATGACCCAGTCCACATAGAATGATTGCCTGTTGTCAGTGGATATCCAATTGTACATAGAATTATTACCTGTTGTGAGCAGATATCTCAGTCTGCATCAGCGAATTGCTGTTGTCAGTACATGTAGATGATCCACTCTGCATAGAATGATTGCCTGTTGTTACTGTTGTTAGTAGCTGACCCAATCTGCATAGAATGGTTGCCTGTTGTTAGTAGGTGACCCAATCTGCATAGAAAGGTTGTCTGTTGTTAGTAGGTGACCCAATCTGCATAGAATAATTGTCTGTTGTTGGTAGCTGCCTCAATCTGCATAGAAGATTGTCTGTTGTTAGTAGGCGACCCAATCTGCATAAAATGGTTGCCTGTTGTTAGTAGGTGACCCAATCTGCATAGAATGGTTGCCTGTTGTTAGTAGATGACCCAATCTGCATAGAATGATTGCCTGTTGTTAGTAGATGACCCAATCTGCATAGAATGGTTGTCTGTTGTTAGTAGATGACCCAGTCTTCATAGAATGGTTGTCTGTTGTTAGTAGATGACCCAATCTGCATAGAATGGTTGCCTGTTGTTAGTAGATGACCCAATCTGCATCGAATGGTTGCCTGTTGTTAGAAGATGACCCAGTCTGCATAAAATGATTTCCTGTTATCTTATGACCCATTCTGCATAGAATGGTTGCCTGTTGTTAGAAGATGACCCAGTCTGCATAAAATGATTTCCTGTTAGAAGATGACCCATTCTGCATAGAATGGTTGCATGTTGTTAGTGTATGATCCATTCTACATACACGTACATTGATTGTCTGTTGTCAGCAGATGGCCCGTAGAATTATCGCCATGTTGTTTGTAGGTGGCTCAAAGGTCCAATAGCAGTCAAGCTTCATTATTTGCTTATGGTCAGTAGGTAACCTTTATTGTTTTGGAGATCAGTTGGGGGTAACGATACACAATACGCATCGGGATACTGATGCAACGATATGGTACATATCACTATACAAATTGAGTACCACAAGGAAGCATTCATGTGACAAAGTGAAAAAAAAAATCAATGTTCCTACTAGGAGTGCATACCGGTTCTTGATACATGTATGTATTGAATACCAGTATTCAGGGTTCGATTGATACATCAGATCAAACGTTCCTGTATCGAGCAGAATATCAATCAAAAACAAACTAACTATAATGGTAAATCGCCTCAGTAATAGTTATCCTCCAATTATTAGCGTAATTGTTTACTACAGAAATGCTTTTTTATGACGTCACACCTGACGGCCAATCAGCGTTCACCAGCATCAGAAAAATGTAAGTATACGGTACCCAGAACAGTACTCTTCCCGTAAGAGATGCATTTTGCGATGATTATGTTTTCGTCTGCAAATTCTTAAGCATACTGTACAAATTAAGAATAAATTTCCATCATAAGCATGCTGCTACCAAAAAGTAAAGTCTGGTAGTACTTTGATAAAACTAACAGAGGGGCAGACTGCAAGTTATGCATCAAAAATGATGTTAGCAAGGGTGGAAACACTAGAAATCCTGGCACACTTGGGAAGAGCGCACAAAATTAAATGTATGCCTCATCCATCTGGGCCAAGTTAGAAAATGGGTCATCTGGGGTCAAGAACTAGATCACTAGGTCAAATCAAAGAAAAACCTTGTGTATGTGATAGAGGCTGTATTTTTCAATTGATCTTCCATGAATTTTGGTCAGAATGATAACCCTGATGAAATCTAGGCCAAGATTGAAAATGGGTCACCTAGGGTCAAAAACTAGGTCCATAGGCCAAATCAAAGAAAAACCTTGTGTATGCGATAGAGGCTTTATTTTCAACTGATCTTCATGAAATTTTGTCTGAATGATTGCCTTGCTGAAATCTAGGATAATTTTGAAAATGGGTCATCTGAAGTCAAAAAGTAGGTCACTAGGTCAAATCAAAGAAAACCCTTGTGTGTGCAATAGAGGTTGTATTTTTCAATTGGTCTTCATGAAATTTGGTCGGAATGATTGCCTTGATGAAATCTAGGCCGAGATTTAATATAGGTCATCTGAGATTAAAAACTAGGCCACTAGGTCAAATTATAGAAAAGACTTGTGTATGCGATAGAGGCTGTATTTTTCAGTTGATTTCCATGAAATTTGGTCAGAATGATTGCCTTGAAGAAAACTAGATTGAATTTGAATATGGGTCATCCGGGGGTCAAAAAGTAGGTCACTAGGTCAAATCAAAGAAAAACCTTGTGTATGCGATAGAGTCTGTATTTTTCAATTGATCTTCATGAAATTTGGTCAGAATAATTGCCTTGATTGAATCTAGGCCAGGTTCGAATATGGATCATCTGGATCAGAAACTAGGTCACTAGGTCGAGTCAAAGAAAAACATTTTGTATTTGATAGAGGCTATATTTTTCAAATGGTCTTCAAGAAATTTTATCAGAATGATTGCCTTGATGAAATCTAGGTCAAGTTTGAATATGGGTCATCTTGGGTAAAAAACTAGGTCACTAGGTCAAATCAAAGAAAAACCTTGTGTATGTGATCGAGACTGTATTTTTCAATTGATCTTCATGAAATTTGGTCAGAATGATGCCTTGATAAAATCTAGGTCAAGTTTAAAAATGAGTTATCTGGGATCAAAAACTAGGTCACTATAACAGACCACATTTTTGGTCCAATCTTAATGAAAATTGGCCAGAATATTTGTTTCCATAAGTCACTAGGTCAAACATTTTTACACTGTTATGGTGTGTTTTTCAGGTGAGTGACCGAGGGCCATCTTGGCCGTCTTGTTATTCTGTCTTCATAAAACTTGGTTTGTTATCATAAAGTCTGTGATGATTTCACATCTGGTCATGTGGGGTCAAAAACTAGGTCACTAGGTCAAATCTAAAAAAAATTTTATTTACACTCAAGAGACCACAAATTTGGTCCAATCTTAATGAAAATTGGTCAGAATATTTGTCTCCATGAAATCCCTAGGTCAAACATGTTTACATTGTTATGGTGTATTATACCCCAGTCACATATATAGCGCAGATAGCTACGTCTAACCACGGATAGAAACGCAGTAATCTGTATTGATCCGTACCGGAGGCGTACAGATTGATACGGATTACTACTTTAAGGTACGCTCCGGTACGGATCGATACGGATTACTATGTTTCTATCCGTGGTTAGACGTAGCTATCCACGCTGTATGTGTGACTGGGGTATTACTCAGGTGAGCGACCTAAGGCAGTCTTGGTCCTCTTGTTTTAAATCTTGGGATGGGGGGTGGGGGGCATGGTTTTAAAGGGTTTTTTTAGTATAAATTATGAATAGGCTTAACATGTTATTATTATTGATATTATTATTATCATGCATATATATTGTTTTAATTTAGTGCTCAAATATTGGCAATATTAAACAAGAGCTTATACACGAAAATAGAAATGCAGGAGAGACTGGAAAATTTCACACAAAGTAATGTTGTAGGGATATTTTGTAAAGTAATATAATTATATATCTTTACACCCCCACCCCACACAAAAAATAATGAATTTTGTACTCTATGGAAGGTAACCAATCATAAAACTTGTCTATGGTTTTCAGCCAGGCAGTTAAATGAACTTCTTTAATTAATAACTCATTGATACAGGTTTTTTTGTATTAATGGTAGCTATGGGAAGTATCTTTTAAGATGATCTTTCGATTAACATTGTTTGTAATTACATGTGTTCTTGCTGAGAATGACTTTCTGACAAGAAAGTAGGTCATAAAATAAAACATAATTGATTTGGCAGTTAACCTAATTGTTTCCTCTACAGCTGTTACAGATAAGGCTTGAAACTTGATGAGAAAATCGCCATAACCTTCATTCTGGACACCATTGATTCTGCCTTTGCGACCAGTGTAGATCATGATCAGCCTGCACATCCTTGCAATCTGATCAAGATCTGCACTGTTTGCCATTCAGTCAGTATCTTTTTAGCTCACCTGTCACAAAGTGACAAGGTGAGCTTTTGTGATTGCGTGTCGTCCGTTGTCCGTCCGTCAGTCTGTAAACTTTTGCTTGTGACCACTCTAGAGGTCACATTTTTCATGGGATCTTTATGTAAGTTGGTCAGAATGTTAATCTTGATGATATCTAGGTCAAGTTTGAAACTGGGTCAGCTGCGGTCAAAAACTAGGTCAGTAGGTCTAAAAATAGAAAAACCTTGTGACCTCTCTAGAGGCCATACTTTTCAATGGATCTTCATGAAAATAGGTCAGAATGTTCACCTTGATAAGTTCGAAACTGGGTCACATGCTGTCAAAAACTAGGTCAGTAGGTCAAATAATAGAAAAACCTTGTGACCTCTCTAGAGGTCATACTTTTCATGGGATCTGTATGAAAGTTGGTCTGAATGTTCATCTTGATGATATCTAGGTCAAGTTCGAAACTGGGTCAACTGCGGTCAAAAACTAGGTCAGTAGGTCTAAAAATAGAAAAACCTTGTGACCTCTCTAGAGGCCATACTTTTCAATGGATCTTCATGAAAATTGTTTCGAATGTTCATCTTGATGATATCTAGGTCAAGTTTGAAACTGGGTCACGTGCTTCAAAAACTAGGCCAGTAGGTCAAATAATAAAAAAGCCTTGTGTCCTCTCTAGAGGCCATATTTTTCACGGGATCTGTATGAAAGTTGGTCTGAATATTCATCTTGATGATATCTAGGTCAAGTTTGAAACTGGGTCAACTGCGGTCAAAAACTAGGTCAGTAGGTCTAAAAATAGAAAAACCTTTTGACCACTCTAGAGGCCATATTTTTCAATGGATCTTCATGAAAATTTGTCTGAATGTTCACCTTGATGATATCTAGATAAAGTTTGAAACTGGGTCACGTGTGGTCAAAACTAGGTCAGTAGGTATAAAAATAGAAAATCCTTGTGACCTCTCTAGAGGCCATACTCTTCATGAGATCTTTGAAAATTGGTGAGAATGTTCACCTTGATAATATCTAGGTCAAGTTCAAAACTGGGTCATGTGCTCTCAAAAACTAGGTCATTAGGTCAAATAATAGAAAAACCTTGTGACCTCTCTAGAAGCCATATTTTTCAATGGATCTTCATGAAAATTGGGTCATGTGGAGACAGGTGAGCGATTCAGGACCATGGTCCTCTTGTTTGGTAAGCAACCCTTTTAACAGTTAATAGTACTGTCTGTCAAAACTGAAGGATGGACAAGTTCATTATGGAAATTTAGCAGGGTAAGGGTTAAGGACATTTCTGATATAAATCATGTCCTAAAACCTTATGCATAAAGATCTTACCATGTATGTACATGGGCGTAGGAGCGAGTTTAACTTTGGGGGGGCCAAACCTTTTCGACTGGCGGTTTGTGTGTGGGAAGTGGGGGGGGGGAGGGGGGGGGGTTAGCGGCAAGGTATCCTCAGTACATTATTCGTGACAAAGCCTCAAAGCCTTGTACAGGGATTAATTGGGCCATAGGCCCCTCAAACCTTTATGTTTTAGCAATCATTGACTTATTCTGATGATACACATACAACTAGGCACTGAACTGTCATAATCAGTCATATTATGTGTTGTTCTAATTAAGTGTGCCATTTTTTTTACATTCTTCTGTTGAAGCCCTGGACATACAATGAATTAGCACTGCATTTGTCTAATTGTGGTATAAAGTTGTGGAAATATCATTTCCCTTGAATGAACAATGAAAAACAAAAAAATACATAATGTTTACATGCGTAAACAGGCTTAATAGTTAGGCCTACATTGATTTTGCAGACGCTCAAACCGGAACTGTAGTGATTGCGCTCAATGATATATTATTTTTATAAAATGTAAACAATTCTTGGCGTGGCGCGTACAGATTTCCGTACTCACACTACGGAAAGAGACATTTTTAGTCAGAATACAAGGGAAGGCCAAATGCAAATCAGAAATCGGGTTGAAAAGAATTATATGATGCTAAGTAAATGTTATATTAGACTGCAATTTATATCTCTTTTCCAAAATATTCGGGGGGCCAAACTATACTTTGGCCCCCCCTCTCCTAGCTTTGGGGGGGGCCTGGCCCCCGCTGGTCCCCCCCTGCTCCTACGCCTATGATGTATACATTCTTAGACTCAAATTGCACCTTAGAGAAGAATATAAGAATCTTTCACTGGTTGCAGGTAAAGATGGGAATATCCGGCAAGAGGGTAACTTTTTAGACGGTAACGAGGCTCCTGCCGATGCCGGATATTCCCATCTTTACCCCCTGCCAGTGATTGATTCTTTTTCTTACATGCCTTATTCTTCAGTTTGTAGAAGAAGGCACTATTTTGTTACTGTAGCGTATGAATTTACGCATTCATTCATAAATTATAGCACAAGAGTCATCTTACACCCCTTGGTTTTTCTAGCACCGGAAAAGCTCCGGGAAAATCCTGTCCGGCATAGAAGAGGATATATTATTGCTGTCAGATGTCAGTTGATATGTCAGTTTGTCTTTCTGCCTGTCTAGCCATTGGTTTCTGATCAATATCTCACCATTGATCTATGACTGTCAGTACTCATAGGATCACTCAGGTCAGCATTATAACCAACATGTCAGTAAGTCAAACAAGTAACCTGGAGTCCTACAGTTTTTCATTGTATATGGTTATGTGTAATGTGCCATCACCATTTTGTTCAGAAACATTTTGATAGAATCTAGTACAATAATTTGCGGGATTGGGTTGGGGGGTGCTGATAATTAAAAAAAGTTTATGGTGCCATTTTGTATTAACCCAGTAACTTATGTTTTTCAATATATCTCTGTATGTAATTCAGCTTGACTACTCAAAGAGTAGTCAAGCTATTTCTAATTACACAGGCATCACACCTTGGTTAAAGTTTTGCATGCAAGTTCTTATAGCTATTACTAAAAGGCATATAGCTTTAAAACTTTTTTCCTTCTTTCTCAAGGTCAATTACGAACCACACTCAGTTAAATCCCATAACTCTGATATGTATTTTGGGCAAATTATGCCACCTCTTGGACTTAGAAGTTTTACATGCAAGTTTAACTATCTCCTAGAATAATGCAGTTATTGAACTGAAACTTCCTATGTATCTTCGGGGTTATAAAACTAGGTGATAGCATCAAGTCCCATAACTCTGACTTGCATTTTGGCCAAATTATGCTCCCTTTTGAACTTAGAAAATCCTGGTTAAAGTTTTGCATGCAAGTACATATTGCTATTACTTAAAGGCATATAGCTTTGAAACATATTTTTTTCTTTTTTTTTAGGTCAATTACTAAGGTTACTGGGTCAGGTCCATTAACTCTGACATATATTTTGGACAAATTATGCCCCCTTTTGGACATAGAAAATCCTGTTTAAGTTTTGCGTGCAAGTTTAACTATCTCCAAAACAAATGTAAGTATTGAATTGAAACTTCAAAGTGTCCTCAGTGTTATAAAACTAGATGATATCATCAAGGCCCATCACTCTGACATGCATTTTGGCCAAGTGTATCCCCCTTTTGAACTTAAAACTTCTGGTTAACAGGGGTGTAAAATTCTTTTTCACACCACTCGCCCTGCAGGACTAGTAGCTAGTAAAATCTACTCGCCCTTAGTGAACAGTCACTCGCCCTAATAATTGACATTTTTAATACGGTCACTTTTTATACGTTTTATTGAATTAGTATTATACAACAAGCAAATTTCAAATATAACACATAGCTCGTACACTACGCTTACTTTTTGTCCTAAAAACAAGTATGGACACAATAATCATCATCCACCTACCCATCTTGAAAGCAAAAAAAAAAAGTTGACAATCATCGGTAATTATTCTGTTGATAAACTAAGTAATTGTCCTTGTTTTCATCATCAATTAACATCCTCTCAAAGAGCTAAAAGAAGTGTGTTGGTATCATGACATCTGAAGTGGAGATCAAAGCGGTATTGTCGCACGAGATTGTCATGGCATTACGTCACAGTTACAGTTTTCACGCCATGTGACACATCACTGTCTGATCGTACCGCCTCGATTCTTTAAATTGATGAGAAGCAGAAGTCAATAAAAAAATTTCTTCCTTAATTTGTTATTAAAAGCGAATGTGCAATATCGCGTATAAACTGACAAGTAAATGTCTCGAATGATAATAGTGCAAATCCTACCTCTGTGACCTGTTTGCCTTCAAAGAATTTACATTATCGTTTGAGAAGAATATTTTATCAAAAAGTACATGTACAAAGCTAACAGAAACCGTTTTGCCAAAAAAATCGTTTTACTCAATGTATTTAAATTACTGCAGCTTTTTCATTATTTAAGATTTTTTTATTCTGTTTTTTGTTCTTTCTGGTCAAAAGTCTGAATTTTATGCCCATAGTATGTATCACTTATTTTCTCTTAGAAAGAAATAAGTAATTAAGATCGCGCTGTTTGAAATTTAGCAAATGATTATATGAAAATTCAACCGTTTTTATACAAATTTACCTACATTTCCGTCGATATTTTATTGAAATCTTAATAGAATTCAAATTGTATTACTTCTCAAGCGGTGTTGAAAAATTGAAGTGATAATGTTAAAAAATGAATGCACTAATTGTGTTCGTGTCGATAAACAAAAGTAACGGCGATGTAAATTAGATATTACGATAGGTAGCACGTGCTCTCGGAATGGAAAATTACCGGCATGACGTTTTGATATCTTTACGATTCGCGGGTAAATTTCAGTCAATCAAAGTAGCAACTGAACCATCTCAAAGTTTGTTGACGTTTTTCGAGGTGTACCGTATTTTCCCGAATTAAGGCCCCCCCTCTAATTAACGCCCCCCACCCATTTTGGAGGGGGAAAAAAGTCAACAAGAACGGGAAAAAATCACCTACCTCATTTTTATAAGTCCACATAATAAGTAATTTACAGTACTAAAGTCCAATGTATTAAAAATTAAACACACTTTTAAACAGTCCATGTACCGTAAGTCCAAAACATTTGTACTAAGTACGGTACGTAACAGAAAATTAAACGGTAAATACATTTTTGATTTGTTTTTACACCACTCGCGCACACGCTTCCTGCCGACTTTAAACAAACTTGCAGCAATGTGTTTACGATATACCCTTTTCTTCGGCAGTTTTAAGAACTTTTAATTTAAAAGCAGGCACAGCAGCGTGTCAAACCATTGACATTGTGTATTGCGCAATTAGCTACCCGCATGTACTAAGGAAAATGTTATCGGAGTACACAGCTGTTAAATGCATAAAAGACACACTGCATTAAATTGGATGCCAAATAATTACGTTTTGGGGGGATTAAACAACACAGAAACACTTTACAGCTAGTTTGAACGATGTTTTTAAGTTTTGTAAAGAATTTCATTTTTTTATTTTTTTACCTCAAATAAACGCCCCCTCTTTGGAAAATGTAAAGCCCCCGGGGGCGTTAATACGGGAAAATACGGTAATTTCTGAATTTCATTAAAGCTACGACGTAAAAACCACTCGCCCGATCGGTCGAGTATACAGCGAGGTCCACTCGTCCTATCCAAACTGTAACTCGCCAATGCGAGCGGGCGAGTGGAATTTTACACCCCTGCTTAAAGTTTTGCATGCAAGTTACTATCTCCAAAACTAATGAAGATACTGGATTTAAACTCTATAGATATTTTAACATTTAGGGTAATATTCCTGTTTCTGGGACAACAGTTCGAATAGTCAGGCATAATGGCTGTCTTACGGACAGCTCTTGTTTCAGTTGTGTGCCGCAGTGGCTGCCAAGTGGTTAAGGTCACTGACTTTGAATCACTTGCCCCTCACCGGTGTTGTTAGTTAGCTAGAAACATCACTTGCCCCTCACCGGTGTTGTTAGTTAGCTAGAAACATCACTTGCCCCTCACATGTGTTGTTAGTTAGCTAGAAACATCACTTGCCCCACACCGGTGTTGTTAGTTAGCTAGAAACATCACTTGCCCCACACTGGTGTTGTTAGTCAGCTAGAAACATCACTTGCCCCACACCGGTGTTGTTAGTTAGCTAGAAACATCACTTGCCCCTCACCGGTGTTGTTAGTCAGCTAGAAACATCACTTGCCCCACACCGGTGTTGTTAGTCAGCTAGAAACATCACTTGCCCCTCACCCGTGTTGTTAGTTAGCTAGAAACATCACTTGGGGTGTACAATTCTTCATGTGCCTGCCTGTGTTGAAACAATGTCTGGAGAGTCACCTTATGTCTTCCTTCATCATGATAAGCTGGAAAAGTTGCAATATGACCTAAATAGGGTTGGTATGTCACTCTTAACCACAAAAGCAAAAACAAAATTATAAGTTGAATGGTCTGTTTTGCTGAGCAGTTAAAGTTTCTGATTTAATAATCTTCCTCTCACTGACTGCTGTACAAAACCCTACTATTCAGTGTTAAATGCAGTTTATTGATGTGAGGATTGGTAATAGGTACTTAGGTGTTGATCCATCTAAAGTTGCTCTTTACTAGGTCTGCCTCCCCAATGGTAACTTAAACAAGTTGTCATGATGACATGAAATGACCTGATTTCTAATAAGATGAAGCACTTCGCATATATACCGCAAAAAGCACGATAATTGCAAAATAATTATTGTAAATGGATCTTAATGTCTTATCTAATTTTTTACTGATTTATACAGCCAGAAGATATAAGACAATAATGTATTGTAAAATATACGTCACAAGAAATTATTGATTGTATAGCTAGAACAGTCTGTTCTTAAGCAAGTGTTGCTCTGCTCTATGCCAATTTAGCATGATTTTACCTTGGATTATGAAATGTGTTTATCTGTAGAAAAAGTGACAGGAAAAAACACAACATGGATTTACTAGAGAGCAGTATTAGTTTTCATGGAAAGCTGCATATAAAAGTAGGCTTGAAAGTATCTTGATAGATGTAATTTATATTTTAAATATGCCATTGAGAAAATACGTGGAGATGATTTTAAAGTGTCTCGTCTGCAGATTTGAAGGAATTTGTTTAATTATATGCTTGAATATAATAGATAATAATTGTTATTATTATTTTATCAAGGTGAAGTAGTAGGGATGTACTACATGAATCCTAGCAGATTTTTTACTATTGAAGCTTGTATTACACCAATTTCTATTCAGAAATTAAGAGATTTAGTTGTCCGAAATGAAATAATGACTAGCTCCTAGACTATGATATATATATTTTTTAGCTCACTTGAGCATGAAGTGCTCAAGGTGAGCTATTGTCCAGCACCCATCAGCGTGCGTCATGCGTCATCTGTCAACATTTGCCTTGTGAACACTCTAGAGGCCACAGTTGTGAACCAGTCTTTATGGAATTTGGTCAGGATGTTTGTCTTGATGATCTCTAGGTCTAGTTTGAATCTGGGTCATGTGGGGTCAAAAACTAGGTCAGTAAATCAGATCAAAAGAAAAGCTTGTGAAACCTCTAGAGGCCACAGTTGTGACCCAATATTTATGGAACTTGGCCAGAATGTTTATCTTGATGATTTCTAGTTCAAATTTGAAACTGGGTCATGTGGTTCAAAAACTAGGTCAGTAGGCCAGATCAAAGGAAAAGCTTGTGAACACTCTGTAAGCCACAGTTGTGACTCAATCTTTATGAAACTTTGTCAGAATGTTTTTCTTGATGATCTCTAGGTCCAGTTTTATTTTGGGTCATTTGGGATCAAAAACTATGTCATATGGTCAAATCAAAGGAAAAGTTAGGCAACAGTTGTGACTCAATCTATATGAAACTTGGTCAGAATGTTTGTCTTGATGATCTTTAGGTTAAATTCAAAACTGGGTCATATGGGGTCAAAAACTAGGTCAGTATGCCAGATCAACTCTGTTGAGGGATATAGGGCCATCATCATCATGGCCCTCTTGTTTTAACAAAGGCATTATGAGACTTTAAACTAAAGGACACTTTGAGGAATGGATGTTAAGCTGACTGATTGAGGTCAGAAACAAATTCAAAAATTGTGCTGGCCTGATTGTAAAATAATTTCACACAAATGGTCCTTGTGCGACTCTGTACCAGTGTATTTAAAAATATTACGATTCATAAAAAATATGGTCGTCAGCAGGCGTTGTCATTTTCCCCTATAAGGTGGAAACTTTAAAAAATGTTCTTGTTTGAAACTGTGCTGCTTGGCCTGATTTTAAAATAACTTCACACAAATGGTATTTGAATGACCCTCTACCAATTAAGATTGTTCAAATAATTTCAGTTTGTCAAAAAACTTGGCCCCTGGGGAGCATGGTCATTTTTATGCCCCCGAAGGGAGGCATATTAGTTTTCAACTGTCCGTTTGTTCGTTAGTCACAACGTTAACTTTTTGCATGAAGGCACTTTACTCGCGAACCACTGCACACAGGACCTTCAAACTTCACATGCTGATAGTACTTATTGAGTATACCACCCCTACTGACTTTGGGGTCACCAGGTCAAAGGTCAAGGTCATGGGCCAACGTTATCTTTTTGTATGAAGGCCTTTTACTTGCGAACCACTGCACCTAGGACCTTCAAACTTCACATGCTGATAGTACTTATTGAGTACACCATATCTACTGACTTTGGGGTCACCAGGTCAAAGGTCAAGGTCACAGGGGCCAACGTTAACTTTTTGCATGAAGGCACTTTACTCGCGAACCACTGCACCCAGGACCTTCAAACTTCACATGCTGATAGTATTTATTATATTGAGTGCACCACCCCTACTGACTTTGGGATCACCAGGTCAAAGGTCAAGGTCACAGGGGCCAACGTTAACTTTTTGCATGAAGGCACTTTACTCGCGAACCACTTCACCCAGGACCTTCAAACTTCACATGCTGATAGTACTTATTGAGTACACCACCCCTACTGACTTTGGGGTCCCCAAGTCAAAGGTCAAGGTCACAGGGGCCAACGTTAACTTTTTGCATGAAGGCACTTTACTCGCGAACCACTTCACCCAGGACCTTCAAACTTCACATGCTGATAGTACTTATTGAGTACACCAACCCTATTGACTTTGGGGTCACCAGGTCAAAGGTCAAGGTCACAGGGGCCAACGTTAACTTTTTGCATGAAGGCACTTTACTCGCGAACCACTTCACCCAGGACCTTCAAACTTTACATGCTGATAGTACTTTATGAGTACACCAACCCTACTGACTTTGGGGTCACCAGGTCAAAGGTCAAGGTGCTGTGGGAGCATTTGTCACCATTAGTGACAGCTCTTGTTCCCTATATGTATGTATTGGAAACTTTAAAGCTCTTCTTGTGGGAAACATTAGGCCCAACTTTGAAATAATTTTACACAAAACTTATGTAATCATGTAAATTAAAATTATTCAAAACAGCTATTCGAATAGATGATTTTTTTTTTCAAGGTAAAAGCTGAGATTTAATATTGTCAGTGGCCAATATTATCACTCTCATAAATGGATGTGTAAATGCATAATTATTTTGGTCAGGTTTAGAAATAAGGATGATATTACATTCTGGACAGATATTTTTCATTTGCATGTCTTTGTTATCAAGCATGAAGGATCCTATTATGTTAAATCATGTCTTAGTTACTTTAATTGACAGACCAGAATAATGATTGAGAGGTTATAGGACTTAGTTCAGATGTCCTTAAACTGGATTATTTTATACATGGAATTTTTTTTTCAAAGTGAGTCCAAGAGTTGTGGGTTTATGTGCAAGTGGACAAATGTGTGTAGATTATTGGTACATATAAACTTTGATCACTGTGAAGTGTAGATGTGGCAGACTTTTTCCACATTCATTGCTGAAGTAAGAGCCTTTAGACTCACAAATATGTATACCGGCATCATTTGTGCACACTTCTGCCACAGTTCTAAAACTGATTTCAATGAAACTTCATTATGCAAGGTAACCATGAATTACAGATTTGGTTGACATTATATTGTTTGGGTTAGTTGAGGAATTGCAGGGTTAAACACCCTTGAACTTTATAGTGCAATATTGTACAAACTTATGTGACATTATTTCATGGATTTCAATAAAACTTGGTACACGGAATATCCATGAAATGTTGATGTGCTGCTGGAGTTCTTTTTCTATTCCTCTTACAATCTGACTAAAGTACTTGATCTTCTAAATGATGATGACATATTCACATTCATCTTTCTGTATATTTGGATTTCTGATATTGCTATTTTTATTTTCGCAAATCTATTTTTATTTGAACCAGTCAGACAACTTGTTTCAACAAGAAATTGGCTGAACCATCAAAATAGCGTAGAATGTTACAGGGTCAGAAAAATGTGCAGTCAGTCTGGTGCTCGGACCCCGGACCCCTCGCTTACAGGGCGAGTGCTCTACCGACTGAGCTAACCGGCTGCCTGACACATATTTTCACCTTACGTGACCAAATCTGAACCATGACATATGATACCTCTCAAAACACGAGGGCGCAGTCATGATATTTTTAAATTCATTTTACTTCAAAATGTGAAAGCACGATTGGTACAGAAGGCGTCAGTCAGAATCAGTAGTCTATCAATACAATCTAGTCCAAAGTTCGTTTAATGTAACTGATTGTGAAGAACTGTCAATGTTATCAGATCATGCATCTCATTACAAAGAGGTATTCAGAGGTGAACTATTCTTTAGTATAGCTCTGTATCCTCTTACAAAGAGGTATTGCGAGAGTAACTAATCTCTTTGAGTGATAGCTCTAGTTTTTGTTTGTAATGCTTGAAATAACTACAACTGAAATTACTATTGTAATATATTATTCTTATCAGTTAAAGGTTATAGTGTGCAAAAAAGACAACAACCAGAACCAAGGGATATATAAAGAAGCAGATGGAACAATAAAGGCACTGACCTCCAGATTTGGCTAAAAATAATCTTTCCTTCAATTTGAAGTTTCAGGTCATATTATGAACATTAGAATATGAGTTTTAATTTTTAAAATACTTTAAAAATTCCAAATCAAGAAAAAAGAAGACCATGTCAGGAATTGAACCCCAGACCGTCGCGACAATAAAGACAATTTCCCATCGTCGTAACCAATAGTTCTATAGCGAAAGTAGTGAATTATGACTTTAAAATGTAGATATTTATAACGGAGACAGTTTACCAGGAGTAAAGCGTTACAAACACTTCTTGATTTTCATC
This sequence comes from Mercenaria mercenaria, assembly GCF_021730395.1. Lineage (NCBI taxonomy): Eukaryota > Metazoa > Mollusca > Bivalvia > Venerida > Veneridae > Mercenaria > Mercenaria mercenaria. The sequence goes on along the minus strand of NC_069370.1, from coordinate 16,860,815 downwards.
ATAAAAAGAAGTAAAAACAGCAAATTCTCATGTGTTTCCGGATTCGTAACTTATAGTTTGTCTGTAATTAAGTTTTAAAGCCTTCTTAAGAAATATAGCATTTATTTCAAAATATCTAAAAACAGATATAATTTTTTTTTGTTGTCAAACAATCTGGAGGCCAAACCCTTTTACTGATTTTGCAAAAACTGGCATTATTTAAGGTTTTAGAATCCCACTTTGTTGGAAGAAGCCGGATATTATGTTTAATAGCTTTTATAAAAATACAGATTTCTGCTACATTTATCAAAGAATTTTGAACTTAGGTGACTTTTCTCTGTTTGATAAATTATTTAACGAAATAATTCCTGAGCATTGTTTGTTATGTATTTGGGTGCTCAATAATTCATGTAATCATTTGTAGTTGCCATGAGCTTAGCTGTTGGTACTATGTGCAGATGTTTCATTTCATATTTGGGCCTGATTTTGCAATGACCAGTCAGTTTTACATGGAACTTAGTCTGTTGTATAATTTTTGCGCTTAGTATTCTTAGAGAGAAACTAGGTCAGTCAGTCTGTAAGATGATAAAAGAAAGTATTTTCATCAACCACTTTAGATCACTGGAATGAGAGATCACAAATTGCACGCATTTTGATAATTTTTAGCTATTCGAAGAATAGTCCAAGCTTTTTTACTCACCCTGTTGTCCGCATTGCCATTGGCATAGGCGTCAAACCTTGACTAAAGTTTTGCATACATGTAATATGTAAAGCTTTTGTTTAAAGGCATCTTATTTTTTCTTTTTCTAGGTCAATAACCAACCTCACAGGATCATTGGTCCCATAACTCTGACATTTATTTTGGCCATATTATGCCCCCCTTTGGACTTAAAATATCCTGGTTAAAGTTTTACTTGCTTAAAGTTACTATCTCCAAAACTAACGCAGGTACTGGATTGGAACTCTATAGGTATTTTAACATTTAGGGTAATATTCCTGCTTCTGGGACAACAATTCGAATAGTCGAGCATTGGCTATCACTACCACCTGCTATTTAAACAGTTTCATATAACTGCATAAGGTAGCACCTAGCTGATATAAACAGGCTAATTTTGATTGTCTTCATCAGAATTTGCAATGTAAAGTTATGTTAGTTGACACTGTCTGAGGTTTCAGACATGTTTGAATTTTGTTCAAGCCTTTCTTGCAATATAATCTTTAGGAGGGAAATCTAGGACCATCATCATGATGCTGTTAAGTGTTTTTGAAGGCCAGCTCATGCAAATATTATGTGAAATTGATGCTGTGATACCAGTATTTCTGGGGGACTTCTTTCTTTAGATTTTTGTTGATGCCTCAGTCTGATGTAATTTTAATGAAAAAGTTATAAATAATTTATTCTTTTAAATCCACTTATTCATGTCCATGTGGCGAAGAATTAAAAATTTACGAGTATTACAAAAATTGTTCTAACAAAATTCATTCATGTACGCTACAGCAAGGCATCAGTTTTCCCAGTTAAATCTCACTGGAGCTTCCAGTAAAGATTAGTTTAATATTTAAATCAAAATAATGAAATTTTAAATTTGTTTTAGATATATATTTGGTGGCTGCTAGCTGCCACCAGTGTCAAAAAGAATACTCCGTTTGAAAAATCTTGTCAGTTCTTAAGACCATCCTAACAACACAACCAAAAATAGTTCCAAGCTTTCTAGGTAAACAGTTATCTACACAACGTGCATAATTTGAAAAGCTACAATATATGCCTTAATACCATTTTTAATGTAAATTCGGCAACTAAAATCAATACAAACTGAGGTAAACGTTTTAATTAAAACAACGTGTATGAATACAAATATGCAAATTTATGGTCACATGAATAAACGATGACCTCATGTCACCTGAACTGGAGCGATGATATTGTTTAGCTATTGCATAGTACTGCCCCAGAGGTCACGTAGCTTATAACGTTGAAAAAGGTAGCTTATGTATAAAGAAACCTAGCCTTGGAATCCAGACTGACAATTCAAAAATGTTTCCTAACCGCAGTGTCACATGTATAACTTCCGAAATTTAAGGCTTTATTTGATAAAGAACAATGACTTCTGATAGCAATAATCTGCAGCTAAAAATAGAAACGAAATTTCAACGGAAAAGTTTCAAAACATTTCCGGTCCATAGACAATACCAGTTTGTACTGCTGATAGCTTTTCCAGCAAGTTGTAATACTTTTCAATTATGCCAGAACAAACTTAAATTTCGTCATAGCTATCAAATTGTAAGATATTATATTAATGCAACCCTAGTGATCTAAAAATGTTACTGAATTTTCGCTGCATTGTCTCGTTTTCGTTTCAAGCACGCAAAATATGACCGCATGTTGATTAGGCTATTATAGAAAATCGATAATCAGCGTGATATGGATTTCCTCAGGCGTGATACTGCCAATTAACACTAATTAGCGCAAATTTAGTGAGATGATTTATGAACAGAACAGTACTTTATTGATATAACTTGAACATGTTCAGTTCATCGTTATATCAAGAACAAAATATACTGAAACATGCTTACAATACGAGAGTGAACAAAAATGAAAGAACATTCAGTTAAAATTCATTCGATATTGTTTGCAATGTGACCTGCCGTGAGAATCAAAGACATGTATGTTTTTAGCTCACCTGTCACAAAGTGACAAGGTGAGCTTTTGTGATCGCGCGGTGTCCGTCGTCCGTCCGTGCGTCCGTGCGTCCGTAAACTTTTGCTTGTGACCACTCTAGAGGTCACATTTTTCATGGGATCTTTATGAAAATTGGTCAGAATGTTCATCTTGATGATATCTAGGTCAAGTTCGAAACTGGGTCACGTGCCATCAAAAACTAGGTCAGTAGGTCTAAAAATAGAAAAACCTTGTGACCTCTCTAGAGGCCATATATTTCACAAGATCTTCATGAAAATTGGTCAGAATGTTCACCTTGATGATATCTAGGTCAGGTTCGAAACTGGGTCACGTGGGGTCAAAAACTAGGTCGTAGGTCTAAAATAGAAAAACCTTGTGACCTCTCTAGAGGCATATTTTTCATGAGATCTTCATGAGTATTGGTCAGAATGTTTATCTTGATGATATCTAGGTCAAGTTCGAAACTGGGTCACGTAGGGTCAAAAACTAGGTCATTAGTTAAAAATAGAAAAACTTGTGTCCTCTCAGAGGCCTATTTCTCAATGACATCTTCATGAAAATTGGTCAGAATGTCATCTTGATGATATCTAGGTCAGGTTCGCACTGGGTCACGTGGGGTTAAAAAAACTAGGTCAGTAGGTCTAAAAATAGGAAACCTGTGACCTCCTTAGAGGCATATTTTTCATGCGATCTTCAGGAATATTGGTCTGAATGTTTATCTTGATGATATCTAGGTCAAGGTCGAACTGGGTCACGTAGGGTCAAAAAACTAGGTGCAATTAGGTTCTAAAAATAGAAAAACTTGTGACCTCTCTAGAGGCCATATTTCTCAATGCAATCTTCATTGAAAATTGGTCAGAATGTTCTTCTTGTTGATATCTAGGTTAAAGTTCGAAACTGGGTTCTCGTGGGGTTAAAAAACTTAGGTCAGTAGATCTAAAAATAGAAACCTTGTGACCTCTCTAGAGGCGATATTTTTCATGAGATATTCATGAATATTGGTCCTGAATGTTCTCCTTGAGATATTAGTCAAGTTCGAAATGGGTCATGTGGGTTCAAAAACTAGGTCAGTAGATCTAAAATTAGAAAAACTTGTGACCTCTCTAGTGCCATATTTCTCAATGGATCTTCATGAAAATTGGTCAGAATGTTTCACCTTGATGATATCTAGTCAAGTTCGAACTGGGTCAGTGCGGTCAAAAACTAGGTCAGTAGGTCTAAAAATAGGAAAACCTTGTGACCCTCTCATAGAGGCGATATTTTTCTATTGGTGCTTCATGAAAATTGGTCAGAAGGTTTACCCCTTGAATATTTCTAGGTCAAGTTCGAAATGGGTCACGTTGGGGTTAAAAACTGGTCAGTAGATCTAAAGAGAAAAACCTTGTGAACTCTTAAGAGGCTATTTTTTCATGAGATCTTCATTGAATTATTGGTCAGAATGTTCATCTTGATGATATCTTAGGTTCTGATTCGAAACTGGGTCACGGTGGGGTCAATAACTAGGTCAGTAGGTCTAAAATAGAAAATACCTTGTTGACCTCTCTAGAGGCCTTATTTTATCAATGGTTCTTCATGAAAAATGGGGATGAATGTTCAGCTTGATGTTATCTAGGTCAGGTTAATAACTGGGTTCATGTGCCCCACGGTTCAAATAACTAGGTCAGTAGGTCGAAAAATAGAAAAAACTTGTGGACCCCTCTAGAGGCCATATTTTTCCGAAGATCTTCATGAAAATTGGTGGGAAATGTTCACCTGTGGATATCTAGGTCCAAGTTTAAATGTGGGTCACGTGCCTTCAAAAACTAGGTCATTAGGTCAAATAATAGAAGAACCTTGGGACCTCTCTAGAGGCCATAGCTTTTTCAATGGAATCTTCATGAAAATTTGGTCAGAATTTTTTATCCTTGATGATATCTAGGTCACATGTGCCAATAAACTAGGTCACTATGTCAAATAATAGAAATAACTCCGGGATGTCATACTCAGTTGATAACACTGGGTCATGGGTGAAGGTGAGCGATTCGGACCATCATGGTCCTCTTGGTCTAAATAATATTCCCTCTCGGATAATCTTTTCAGCAAATGTACAAGATAAGATACTATTGTATCATGATACACATGTGATTTACGGTATAATTTCGTCAGAACCAAACACACGTAATTCGAATTATCAACGTGGGAAACCCACAGGTCGCCCAAGCTGTGATGTGTTTCAAGCTCGGCTTTGACTAAGTGGTGCTACTGTATCTCGATTTCATCAACTGTGTTAGGCCCATGAAAGTGGGCGCTGCGATGATACTCATTCGCCGTTTTGAAAAGGCATTGTGTCAAGACTGTAGCAAAGGCGTGGTTAACAGATTGACCACTTAAAAATTGAATCGTTTCAAGTCAGATTCTGCTCCTTCAGTAAATTCATTCGCACCATGGAAAAACAACAGAGTGATTTGTCACCAGCATGGGCCCAAATCAAACTGGGATCCATACACCACTCTGGTCAGAATCATTGCTGTTCGCTAACGACTATGCTGGGTTTTCTCAATGGGGCGTCTCAATATATCTGGTATACAAGTATATGTATTAAAAAGTAAAACTTCAGTTTCTGTTTCGCCAGTTACATATTTCGACTTTTTTCTCAGTCTGACTAAGTTGTTAGTTTGTTGACATAATTTCCCAGCATTTTTGCAAGGAGTGATATTTATTCCACTCTTATATACACTTGCTGCAGAACTGACATTTGAGGTGCATCTGTGTGCATGTTTGTGTTGTTTTCTTCACACAAGTCTCATAGAAACCACAGCTTTTGATACGGACTATAAATCAGTGTGTATAATAATTCATGACAGACACTGCCCAAAAGCTTTAAAAAGAAATCGTAAAAGCTGAATGATTTAATTGGAGAAAAAGCTTATATTTTTTTATTGGAGTTATGCCTTTGAAATTTGATTCTAATGTGTTACTATGCTTTAGAATGGTATTTTGTTCTGAGATGGCAATTTATATTATTATGCCTCCCTTTGAAGAAGGAGGGGTATATTGTTTTACAATGCTGGTCTGTCTGTCAGTTGGTATGTAGACCAATCCGTTTACTGATGATAACTCAAGACCGCTTGGGCTTAAGATCATGAAAGTTGATAAGATGGTTGGTCATAACCAGCAGATGACCACTACTGATTTTGAGATCAGTAGGTCAAAGGTCAAGGTCACAGTGACCCAGAACAGTGAAACAGTTTCTGGATGATAACTGAAGAACGCTTGGGCCCAGGATCATGAAAATGAATAGGACGGTTAGTTATAACCGCAGATGATCCTTTTGATTTGGGGATCATAGGCAAAGGCAGGACACAGGGCCGGGAAAATTTTAAAAAGGGTTTCCCGATGATGATGAAAAACGCTTGGGCCCTGGGGATCATGAAGTTGTAGGAAGGTTGATTATACCAGTAGATACCCCTTCGATTTTAAGGTCTTTGGAAAAAGGGTAAAGGTACAGTGACCAGAACAGTTTAACGTTTTCCGGTTATAACTCAAGAATTTTTGGCCTGGATCACAAAGTTGTTGGGAAGGGTTTGTTCATGACCACAAGACCCTTTGATTTGAGATCGTGGGCCAAAGGTCAAGGCACAGGAGCCGGGAAATATTAAAAAACGTTCCAGAGGGTAAAATTAGAACATTTGGGTTTTTAGAATCCAAAATTCAATGGGGATTGATCATTACCAGCAATGACCCCTTTTGATTTGGGTCAGTAGGTAAAAAGTAAAGGGTCCAGTGACCGGAAACATTAAAAATGGCCCGGATGACAACTTGAAAATGTGGGCCTAGGATCAGAAACTTAAAAGGGGGGGTTTTATCATGCCACAGTGACCCCTTTGATTTTGATTCAATGGTTAAAAGGTCAAGCATTTGCCCAAGCAGTAAAAACTTTTGTGAAAGTGACCATATAATTTCTTTTCCCGGGCAATACTGAAAGCATCGGGGAGGCATTTCGTGTTCTACTATTTTGTTAAACTAAGTGACTTAACCCTTACCCTGAAATTTCTATAATGGATTGTCCATCTTTTTTTTTTAACAGTACCATTAAAGTTAAAAGGGGTGCAAAAAAAAAAAATTTCGCTGAATGGCAAACGAGAGATCTGGCTACACGGGCGCAAGGCAGAATCAACGTGTCCAGTTGAAAAAGGGGTTTAAATCTTGTCTCTTGAACTTCTTCTGATTTCCACAATTTTTGCAGTATTTCGCCCTAAAAAAATTATAGAAAGTATAGTCAAAATTAAAAAAAATGATTGCCTAAACCATTTAGGACCAGGGTAGGCCCCCGAGGCACATTTACAATTTGCCCTAAAAGCCAGTTCTGAACCACTTTATGAAATTCAAACAGATTTGGTTGTGTAGGTGCCCTATAATTATGTGGTTTTGGGATTAAAAATTTAACCAAGAAAGGCTGTGATCCCCTTTGGAACAAGGTGAAGTGGTCTTTAATTAAAAGGTGTCTGATGATAATGAGTTTCTTTAAACAACTTCTTTCTTGGAATTGTTTTATGAAATGAAGGGGAACATTGTGGATTGAATGGGGTTTCAAGGTCATCATGTGCATTTTTGCTAACATTTTGTTTGGGCAGTAGGCAATGGTGTGTTACGGTTTTTAACATTTTAAATAAATTGTTATTTTTACATTTACCCGCCCTTCTTTAACCCTTGGGAAATTTATTGCATTGTTTTTTCATTGACATTTGCTGTCTTTTGTGGCTTTTACATGTCTTTCATTTAAAATCGTGCCATTGCTGCAATGGGCTCCATGTTGTTATTCAGACCAGTTTGTTATTAACACTGCCGCATTTCCGTTTTTTGTCAAATTTTCCATGTCATTGTCATTTTTTTTTTGAAATCTTTTTCATTTTCGGGCTGTCATTTTTGCTGACATTGTCCGTATTATTGACATTTGCCATCTCGCATTTTACATTGGTTTCCATTATTGTTTAAAATTTTCATGACATTTTAGGGCCCTCAAAAATTTTGTTAATTGCAATTGGCCCCCTTTTGTTGACATTGTCATTGACATTTGGTCCCCCATTTTCGCTCAATTGAATATTGGCCCATTATTTTTGAATTAGGGCCCCCTTATTTTTTATTTTACATTTTGGCCCCCTTATTGTGACATTGTCATTGACATTTAAGGCCCCTCAATTTTGCTTCAGTTGACATATTGGCCCATTATTGTTGACATTGACATTTAAGGCCCCGCAATTTCGCTTCAGTTGACATATTGGCCTACTATTGTTGACATTTAAGACCCCTCATTTTCGCTTCAATTGACATATTGGCCCATTATTGTTGACATTGTTGATGACATTTAGGGCCCCTCATTTTCGCTTCTGTTGACATATTGGCCCATTATTGTTGACATTGTCATTGACATTTAAGGCCCCTCATTTTTGCTTTAATTGACATATTGGCCCATTATTGGTGACATTGTCATTGACTTAAATATTTAAGGCCCCTCATTTTTTGCTTCAATTGACATATTGGCCCATTGTTGTTGACATTGTCATTGACATTTAAGGCCCCTCATTTTCGCTTCAGTTGACATATTGGCCCATTATTGTTGACATTGTTGTTGACATTAAGGGCCCCTCATTTTCGCTTCAGTTAACATATTGGCCCATTATTGTTGACATTTAGGGCCCCTCATTTTCGCTTCAATTGACATTGGCATTTGCTTGCTTTATCATAAACATTGACCTGGCGTTGTCATTAAAATTGGCCCAGTCTGTTATCGTTCGCGTTGGCCTTTCATTGTCATATTTTTCAGAAATTTTTTTTGAAGATTCAGGGAAGTTTTAATTTCCCATTTGAGAAATGTCAAAACTGTGTTAAGAATATATTGTTTCGAGGATAAATTATATTCCCTCTTGGCAGTGACAATTTTCACCATACTCAAATCAGAATCTTCACGCAAATTTTAAATGTCTTATTGGGGATGTTGTTCTCATTAGATCTTTATTTTAAGTCATCTGTGGATTGGGATCACCTTGCCAGTCATTAGAAAATTATTCAAATGTTTTGTAATCTAGCAGTTTTGTATTACAAATTTTATTGCAGTATATTGGTTTTTACTGGCAGAAAATGTTACTGTCAATTTCATTGTAATGTTTTTTCTTAGCACCAAGTGGAGGTATTGATAAAAATCAAGATGCAGATAATTATTTTCAAGGATTCCACATAAATTAGTTTTCTAATTCAAAAAGTTGTTAAAGGGATTATTCCTTGTTTTAACATTACTAGAATTACAATATGGTTAAAAAACTTACACAGGTTGAAATTGACTTTAATATTCTGTGAAAATTAGTCACAGAGAAATAGCATTAGGTATTATAAGCTTGTTAGAAATGATATAATAGACCTTGATTTGGAGGTATTCTTCTGGTGGACATTGTTGGCCTACGACATTGTGGGTACAGTTCGTTTACTAGGTCATGCGTATTTACACTTTTTCAAACTAAACTTTCTCTACTTATAAAATGATCTTTCTACTTTCTGATTATGTTTTGTTTTAGCTTGAACTCACGTTTTTCTTATACTAGAAATTTAAATTATGGAAGCCAGAGTTAAGGTTACAAAACGTAATTTTTAATGTTTACAAACACGATGTTTACAAAAATGAACTGTATGTAGTGACATCTTATTTTACGTAAATTACATGGGCTTATTTACTGATACACATGCTTAACAATGTGTAGATAGGAGCCTGAAGTGCTTATTGGAAGCTGAACTCATGTAGGGCATAAGAATTGAAATTCTTGTTGTCAGCAAATCAAAGTTCTATGTATTCTATATAATGGCAGAGATATTGTGAGAAAGGTTTAAATATACTATAAATGTAAATTGACAGAGGCGATAATATTATCTGATTATGCTTATGGCAATAGAATATTGTGTAATCATAATGGATTCAATTAACATATAAGTATAGAGGTGTGATATAAGTAAGACTGTTAGTATAATAAAGGAACGGAATGTGTAATGGAAAAAGTCCTTCTAAACAGGTATTATTTTTATTATGGTAAATTGTAATCATTTGTCAAAACATGGCAATATTAGCATCAGGTCATCTTCACTCACTGTGTCTGTGATTAACATGGTTGCCACCTACCTTGAAAAGTCAGGGAAAAAATGATTTTTTTTTCAAGGTCAGTGAATTGTCAGGGAAATCTTGATAATGGTCAGTGAAAAATGAAATTTTAGAAAAGTCAGGGAAAAATGAAATTCTGGGCCGATTTTTAAAATATTCAGTGGCTATGGCAGTCTTAAGCAGTATCCAAACACATTTTGGTGTAATTGTGTATAAACATAATTTAAATGTGTTTAATCAATTTTGTTATTAAGTTATTTTTGTATTCATTAATGAAAGTAAAAAATTGTTACATCTGAAGAAAAATGAATATAAAAGCGCGGATTGGATGGCTGTAGGGGAGAAGGAGGCTGAAAAAATATTGTGGTATCGGTCAGTGAAAAGTACGGTTTAGTCAGGGAAAAGTCAGTGAAAAGTCAGCGAATTTCATTTTCTCAACATAGTGGCAACCCTGAATTATTTAAGGCTGCATATTTAAAAATAACTAATTAGAATGGTGTTTACACACTTAAGTTGCATTTCTCTCCTATTAAGTTATAACACTGTTGAAACATGCTTCACAGACCAGTGTTTCTGGTTTCCCCACCAGTTACTAGTAACTGACCAGTGTTACTTGTTCAGCACCAGTTCTGACCAGTGTTCCGAGTTTCCTGACCTTCACTGACCAGTTTAATTCTTACCAGTAATCACCAGTGAATCCTTACATACACAAAAAACTGACCAGTTCGCTTCCCCTCCATCCTCAATGAAAGTGAGATAGATACCATATTCGAAATGACCATAAATGACGTAATGATACTAAACCATACCCCTCACCTGGAATTTGAAACTACGACCTCCCATTGAATTGGATATTTTGTGCTCATTCTGACCTTGAGGTTCTTTTGTATCTTGCAGTAATTATATTTCAGAAGCTGCTAGTACTATCAACCAAAAACTAGGGGGAAAAATGAAGTTTCTTGTTCCGATGAGCAAAGATTTCAAAGATTTTTTTCATATAAATAAGGTTGAAAAAATGTTGGTAGACTGGGTAGGTCGAAAATTTAATAAAAACATGAAAAATGGTACCAATAGCTCTAATGCTTGGCACTCAACATTGAGGGAATCGGGCTTCTGAACTCCCTTCTCTCATACCCTTGTAGTGATGAATACCATCAGGATTGAGGTGATAAGAGTAACATAAGTGGTATAGAACTTGTTTTATAATTCTGATATATTTTCTTGTATATTTACAGGATGAGAAACGCCTGAGTCCGGACTCTGTGGTCGGACCAATGTTATGTAATCAGAAGAAGGACAAGACATGCCTTGTATGCGGGGACAAAGCCCTCGGCTATAATTTCAATGCAGTATCATGTGAATCGTGTAAAGCCTTCTTCAGGAGAAATGCTCACAAGGTTAGTTACTGGCTACCAGGTTACTGTTAAAACAGAAATTTTTGCGAGGACTTAAATTTCGCTATATTTGCAAGGCCCTACATATCACGAAAATTAAACCTTGCATAAATATTGCATAAATATTAACCATTAGTATTATTCAAATTCTAGGAGGATAGTATTTTTACAATTTCACAAATATTTAACCTTGCGAACATACTCAGAATTTCAAATTTGTGAAATTTTGACCCAGCTAAAATATGTGCTTTTACAGTATGAAGATGAGATTAGAGTCCAGTTATATGATTGGTCATTTTCAAGATTTGATGAGATCTGACCTATCAGATGACTTGGGTGTTGGGACTGGTCTCCAGATTTAATGAATAATGTCGGCCTTGAGTCCTGTTCTTAATTTGGGTTCATTCCCTAAATGGGTTATACCAAAGACGTGAGAAATGGTACTACATGGTAGTAGCTTCCTCACTTGGTGCTCAGCTTAAAGAGGGTAGTATGGGGTAGCATGTGGTGTGTCTATGGCGTGATATTCCAGTGAGGCCTAAAAAAAAAATATGTTTGTTTCCTGTAACCCAACCGACCGTAAGTTTTTACCGCCTACTGCAATTTTTTTATGGGCTGAAATTCGAGATTCTGATCATATCTTTATTGATTATAGGGATAATTTAGTTGTACCCGACCTCGTTGTGCATAGTCACGAACGTTCCTGGTTCTGTCGACATGAAACAACATGGCGAAAAGCCTGTTTGTCGGCAGACTCGAGGTTCCGGGTTTTCACCCGCGAAAATCGAGAAGTTTTCTTTGATGCATATCGAGTTCAAAAGTTCTGCCCCTTGTCAGTCAAAATCTCGGTGAATTTCAATACTATTCGCCGCCACAAGCGGAAGTATGGCAGTAGGTGGAGCGTCATATACTAATTAGCTACTGACAGATGTCAATCACGCCACACGCCGACTGACACGTGGTTATCTCGCTGTTTGTATTTAGTACTTCATTATGAAAGGTGTTTATCGATCAAGGTGTAAACGTTAATTGATAAACAGTTCGTAGAAGAGCAGTCTATTATCATGTTTGTACCACTTGTTCAGGGGTCACGCTGTCGGTTGCACTTGAGCCATTTGCGACAAAAGATTAATTGTGGCCATGAAAATCTCTAATTGGCAAAAACGGCCCGAAGCTATGTCTGTCTGCAAAACTATGAACTTTGCCTTTTACACAATGTTTACTGAACAAAAGGAATCAGTGTAGAAAAAAAACTTGTATGAACAACATCTGTTATTGAAAGGCAGGAGCAAATTTTCAACAATTTTATTTGATTAGTTATTTAATTTACAGGCCTCGACCTTAGAGGTGGACCGTTGGACCGACGCAACCAAAAATATCGGCAGGTCCACTATCAAAAGTTGGGTAGACCGACGGTCAACCAATTTTCAGTCACGGTCTGCAAATAAAATAAAACCCTTAAAAGTGAAAAAATAGGGGGGGTGGGGGATCGTACCCATATCGGCCAATTCACAAAACGAAAGTTGATTTTGCCTTAGTACGGCATTCTACAGTTATAAGCATTGGCGAGTTAAAGTAAGGATAGCATGAATGGACTACTCCACCGATCGGGTGAGTGGTTTTTACGTGGTAACTTTACCAAATTGAGTAATTACATCAGGCAAAATTACCTGGATTGACTGGAATTTACCCGCGAATCGTAAAAATATCAAAACGTCATGCTGGTAATTTTCAATTCCACAAGCACGTGCGCCCTATCGTAATACTTAATTTACATTGCAGTTACTTTTGACACAAAAAATGCGCGTAGTGCATTCATTTTTAGCTTACCTGTCACAAAGTGACAAGGTGAGCTTTTGTGATCGTGCGGTGTCCGTCGTCCGTGCGTCCGTGCATCCGTCCGTAAACTTTTGCTTGTGACCACTCTAGAGGTCACATTTTTCATGGGATCTTTATGAAAGTTGGTCAGAATGTTCATCTTGATGATATCTAGGTCAAGTTCTGAACTGGGTCACGTGCCATCAAAAACTAGGTCAGTAGGTCTAAAAATAGAAAAACCTTGTGACCTCTCTAGAGGCCAAATATTTCACAAGATCTTCATGAAAATTGGTCAGAATGTTCACCTTGATGATATCTAGGTCAAGTTCGAAACTGGGTCACGTGCCTCAAAAACTAGGTCAGTAGGTCTAAAAATAGAAAAACCTTGTGACCTCTCTAGAGGCCATATATTTCACAAGATCTTCATGGAAATTCATCAGAATGTTCACCTTGATGATATCTAGGTCAAGTTTGAAACTGGGTCACGTGCCTTCAAAAACTAGGTCAGTAGGTCTAAAAATAGAAAAACCTTGTGACCTCTCTAGAAGCCATATATTTCACAAGATCTTCATGAAAGTTGGTCAGAACGTTCACCTTGATGATATCTAGGTCAAGTTCGAAACTGGGTTACGTGCCATCAAAAACTAGGTCAGTAGGTCAAATAATAGAAAAACCTTGTGACCTCTCTAAAGGCCATATTTTTCATGGGATCTGTATGAAAGTTGGTCTGAATGTTCATCTTGATAATATCTAGGTTAGGTTCGAAACTGGGTCACGTGCAGTCAAAAACTAGGTCAGTAGGTCTAAAAATAGAAAAAAATTGTGACCTCTCTAGAGGCCATATATTTCATGAGATCTTCATGAAAATTGGTCAGAATGTTCACCTTGATGATATCTAGGTCAAGTTCGAAAATGGGTCACGTGCCTTCAAAAACTAGGTCAGTAGGTCAAATAATAGAAAAACCTTGTGACCTCTCTAGAGGCCATATATTTCATGGGATCTGTATGAAAGTTTGTCTGAATGTTCATCTTGATGATATCTAGGTCAAGTTCGAAACTGGGTCACGTGCCATCAAAAACTAGGTCAGTAGGTCAAATAATAGAAAAACATTGTGACCTCTCTAAAGGCCATATTTTTCATGGGATCTGTATGAAAATTGGTCTGAATGTTCATCTTGATGATATCTAGGTCAAGTTTGAAACAGGGTCATGTGCGGTCAAAAACTAGGTCATTAGGTCTAAAAATAGAAAAACCTTGTGACCTCTCTAGAGGCCATACTTGTGAATGGATCTCCATAAAAATTGGTCAGAATGTTCACCTTGATGATATCTAGGTCAAGTTTGAAACTGGGTCACGTGCCTTAAAAAACTAGGTCAGTAGGTCAAATAATAAAAAAACCTTTTGACCTCTCTAGAGGCCATACTTTTCATGGGATCTGTATGAAAGTTGGTCTGAATGTTCATCATGATGATATCTAGGTCAAGGTTGAAACTGGGTCAACTGCGGTCAAAAACTAGGTCAGTAGGTCTAAAATTATTAAAATCTTTTGACCTCTCTAGAAGCCATATTTTCAATGGATCTTCATGAAAATTGATCTGAATGTTCACCTTGATGATATCTAGGTCAATTTCGAAACTGGGTCACGTGCAATCAAAAACTGGGCCAGTAGGTATAAAAATAGAAAAACCTTGTGACCTCTCTAGAGGCCATATTTTTCATGAGATCTTAATGAAAATTAGTGAGAATGTTCACCTTGATGATATCTAGATAAAGTTCAAAACAGGGTCACGTACCTTCGAAAACTAGGTCAATAGGTCAAATAATAGAAAAACCTTGTGACCTCTCTAGAGACCATATTTTTCAATGGATCTTCATGAAAATTGGTCAGAATTTTTATCTTGATAATATCTAGGTCAAGTTCAAAACTGGGTCACATGAGCTCAAAAACTAGGTCACTATGTCAAGTAATAGAAAAAACGACGTCATACTCAAAACTGGATCATGTGGGAAGAGGTGAGTGATTCAGGACCATTATGGTCCTCTTGTTTAATATAATCACTTGAGATATTCAACACCGCTTGAGAACTAATACAGTTTGAATTCTATATCAATTTTAATAAGATATCGACAGGAATGTAGGCAAAATTCTTTTAAAACGATCAAATTTTCATATAATGTTTTGTAAAATTTCAAACAGCGCGATCTTGATTATTTATTTCCTTTTTAAAGTAAATAAAAGGTACATACTATGGTAATAAAATTCAGACTTTTGACCAGAAAGTACAAAAAACACAATTAAAAAATCTTAAATAATGAAAAAGCGGCAGCAATTTAAATACATTGAGTAAAACGATTTTTTGGCAAACAGATTTCTGTTAGCACAGCAGAATAGATTACGTGACCTCATGAACGTAAATAGAAATGTGGTTTTAAAATGAGGCAGATGTCGTTGCGATTTTTAATAAGTTTTAAATGAGTCTTCGTACATATATTTTTTGACACAACAATTTGTAAGATATTCTTCTCAAACAATAATGTAAATTTCTTGAGGGCAAATAGGTCAGCATCATTCACGGTCTGACACATTTACATGTCAGTTTATTCGTGATATTGCACATTCGCTTTTAAAAAATTAAAGAAAAAACTTTTTACTGATTTCTTCTCAACAATTAAAGGAATCGAGAAAGTACGATCAGACAGTGATGTGTCACATGGCGGGAAAACATGACGTAATGCAATGACAATCTCGTGGAAACTATACCGCTTTGATCTCCACTGCAGATGCCACAATAACCGACACACTTCTTTTAGCTCTTTGAGGGGGGTGTTAATTGATGATGAAAACGAGGCCAATTACTTAGTTTATCATCAGAAGGATTACCGATAATTGTTGATGTTTTTTTTATTTTCACTTTCAACACTGGTGCTGATTGTGTCCATATTTTGGGACACTTTTCAAAATAATTATGTCTCCCCCAGGAGACATATTGTTTTTGCCCTGTCCGTCCGTCCGTCCGTCCGTCCGTATGTCAAACTTCATTTCCGAGCAATAACTGGAGAACCATTTGACCTAGAACCTTTAAACTTCACAGGGTTGTAGGGCTGCTGTAGTAGACAACCCCTATTGATTTTGGGGTCACTCCGTCAAAGGTCAAGGTCACAGGGGCCTGAACATTGAAAACCATTTCCGATCAATTACTAGAGAACCACTTGACCCAGAATGTTGAAACTTCATAGGATGATTGGCCATGAAGAGTAGATGACCCCATATTGATTTTGGGGTCACTCTGTCAAAGGTCAAGGTCACAGGGGCCTGAACATTGAAAACCATTTCCGATCAATAACTAGAGAACCACTTGACCCAGAATGTTGAAACTTCATAGGATGATTGGTCATGAAGAGTAGATGACCCCTATTGATTTTGGGGTCACTCCGTCAAAGGTCAAGGTCACAGGGGCCTGAACATTGAAAACCATTTCCGATCAATTACTAGAGAACCACTTGACCCAGAATGTTGAAACTTCATAGGATGATTGATAATGAAGAGTAGATGACCCCTATTGATTTTGGGGTCACTCCATCAAAGGTCAAGGTCACAGGGGCCTGGACATGGAAAATCATTTGATCAATAACTAGAGAACCACTTGACCCAGAATGTTGAAACTTCATAGGATGATTGTACATGCAAAGTAGATGACCCCTATTGATTTTGGGGTCACTCCATTAAAGGTCAAGGTCACAGGGGCCTGAACATTGAAAACCATTTCCGGTCAGTAACTTGAGAACCACTTGACCCAGAATGTTGAAACTTAATAGGATGATTGCTCATGCAGAGTAGATGACCCCTAACAATTTTGGGGTCACTCTGTGAAAGGTCAAGGTCACAGGGGCCTGAACATTGAAAACCATTTCCGGTCAGTAACTTGAGAACCACTTGACCCAGAATGATGAAACTTCATAGGATGATTGGTCATGCAGAGTAGATGACCCCTACCGATTTAAGGGTGACTCTGTTAAAGGTCAAGGCCACAGGGGCCTGAACATGGAAAACCATTTCCAATCAATAACTTGAGAACCTCTTGACCCAGAATGTTGAAACTTCATAGGATGATTGTTCATGCAGAGTAAATGACCCCTAATGTTTTTGGGGTCACTCCGTTAAAGGTCAAGGTCACAGAGGTCTGAACATTGATAACCAGTTCATATCAATAACTTGAGAACCACTTGACCCAGAATGTTGAAACTTCATAGGATGATTGAACATGCAGAGTAGATGACCCTATTGATTTTGGGGTCAGTCTATTAAAGGTCAAGGTCACAGTGGCCTGTTCATGTAAAATCATTTTTTTTGGAAATAACTTGAGAACCACTTGACCTACAATGTTGAAACTTAATAGGATGATTGGACATGCAGAGTAGATGACCCCTACTTATTTTGAGGTCACTTGATCAAAGGTCAAGGTCACAGGAGCCTGAACAGTGACTTGAGAACCACTAGGCCAAGAGTGTTGAAATTTAGCGGGATGACTAGACATGCCAAGTAGATGATCCCTATTGCAGCCAACCATCAGTGTCTCTTTGACTTTCGCTCCTGACCCCTATTAACTTCTTGCCTATAGGACTTTGCATTGGGGGAGACATGCGCTTTTTTACAAAAGCATTTTCTAGTTATTTTTCGGGATAACAGGTTGCTACAGTCTTCCATTTTTTAGCCCACCATCATCAGATGGTGGGCTATTCAAATCACTCTGCGTCCATGGTCCGTCGTCCTTTCATCCGTCCGTCAGTCAGTCCGTCCTTCCGTCCGTTAACAATTTCTCGTTATCGCATCTCCTCAGAAACTACCTGGGGGATTTTGACCAAACTTTGTCAGAATGATGTATTGGTACCCTAGTTGTGTCCCCCTGAAAATCAGACTGGTTCAACAATTTTTTAGTAAGTTATGGCCCTTTGTTTATTTCTATAATTTACATAGATCTATATAGGGAAAAACTTTGAAAATCTTCTTGTCCAAAACCACAGAGTATAGGGCTTTGATATTTGGTATGAAGCATCATCTAGTGGTCCTCTACCAAGATGATTCAAAATATTTCCTTGGGGTCTAATATGGCCCCGCCCCGGGGGTCACATGGTTTATATAGACTTATATAGGGAAAAACTTTGAAAAACCTCTTGTTCAAAACCACAGGGCCTAGGGCTTTGATATTTTGTATATGACATCATCTAGTGGTCTTCTACTAAGATTGTTAAAATTATCCCCCTAGGGTCAAATATGGCTCCGCCCCAGGGGTCACATGGTTTACATAGACTTACATAGGGAAAAACGTTGAAAATCTACTTGTCCAAACCACAAAGCCTAGGGCTTTGGCATTTGTAATGTAGCATCATCTAGTGGTTCTCTACCAAGTTTGTTCAAATTATCCCCCTAGGGTCAAATATGTCCCAGCCCTGGGGGGTCACATGGTTCATATAGACTTATATAGGGAAAAGATTTTAAAATCTTCTTGTCAATAACCTACAACATTCAAATTTGGACCACATATATGGTTTTGAGTGGCAAGATGAACCTTGACATGAGTTGACCTTGATTTCAACCTAGTGACCTACTTTCACATTTCTGTAGCTACAGCCTTCAGATTTGGACCACTTGCATAGTTTTGTGCACTGAAAAAAACTTTGACCTTGACTTTGACCTAGTGACCTACGTTCACATTTTTGAAGGTACAGGCTTCAAATTTGGACCACATGCATATTTTCGTGTTCTGAATTGGAATTTGACCTTGATTTTGACCTACTGACCTACTTTCACATTTCTCAAGCTACAGCCTTCAAATTTGGACCACCTGCATAGTTTTGTGTACCGAAACAAACTTTGACCTTTACATTGACCTAGTGACCTACTTTCACATTTTTGAAGGTACAGGCTTCAAATTTGGAACACATGCATAGTTCTGTGTTCCGAAATAAAATTTGACCTTGATTTTGACCTAGTGACCTACTTTCACATTTCTCAAGCTACAGCCTTCAAATTTGGACCACATGCATAGTTTTGTGTACCGAAATGAACTTTGACCTTAAGATTGACCTACTGACCTACTTTCACATTTCTGTAGCTACAGGCTTCAAATTTAGACCACATGCATAGGATTGTGTACCGAAACAAACTTTGACCTTGACATTGACCTAGTGACCTACTTCCACATTTTTGAAGGTACAGGCTTTAAATTTGGACCACATGCATAAATTTGTGTTCTGAAGTGTAATTTGACCTTGATTTTGACCTAGTGACCTACTTTCACATTTCGTCCTTGAAATTGATCTAGTGACCTACTTTCACATTTCTCAAGCTACAGCTTTCGAATTTGGACCACATGCAAAGTGTTGTGTACGGAAATGAAATTTGACCTTGAGCTAGTCAGTAAGTCTTGAAATTTGGAACACTCAAAAATGGCACATTGGTGGGCGCCAAGATCACTCTGTGATCTCTTGTAATTATTTAGAAATAAGTCCTGTTTCTTTGAGTCATATGAAGTTATGACGTCTACAGCATCACAATTTATGAGATAGAATTGGAGGTCCACTAAAGTCTGAGCAGGTCTACTAGATTTTAGCAGTTGGTGAACCTGCTGGCAACTGCTGAAAAAAGTTAAGGTCGAGGCCTGATTAGGCAGTTAATTGGCGATAATAAGGTTACTAAACACAGAAATGTTCTGACACCTACTAAAAAAAAAAATTAAAAAAAAAAAAAAATTCCCTACCTACCGACCCCAATTTTCTTCAGCATGTTACAGGAAACAAACATATTTTTTTTTTAGGCCTGAGGTAACACTATAAAGTTGGGCATTGTGCCCCTGCTTCAAGTAGACACTTTTGTTTATATGACAGAAAAAAAAACGTTCTAATCATGTCTCCCCATTTCATAGGAGACATATTGTTCTTGCCTTTGCCGTCTGTCCATCTGTCTGTTTGCCCGAAACTTGTCCATAACTTTTCTCAAAAGATATTGGTCAGGATCTCATTGAGACTTAGTATAAAGCCTAGTTGTGCAATTTTTATGCCCCCGAAGGGAGGCATATAGTTTTTAAACCGTCTGTCGGTCTGATGGTCTGTTCACAATTTTCGTGTCCGGTCCATATCTTTGTCATCGATGGATGGACTCACATGAAGCTTTACAGAACAGATAGTGATAATTTCTTTACGCTAAGCCAGAATGAGAGCATGATCAGAAACTTAAAGGAAATATGCAAGAACTGATGTAAGGAAATATTTTTTTGCAAATCATGTTGTTGGCCCATGGAATAAATTACCACAAAGCATGGGCTCAGCGCCGTCCTTGAGCAGTTTTAAGAAGAAATTGAATCAACACCAGATGGCAAAGTGGATAATCCGGAAAAGTAAAGTAAAGTATGTGAGGGGCAGTGCATACCTAATTTACAAACAGCTCATGTTTTCTTCATTTATGTTCCTTTTGAGCTCCACTATTAGGAGAATAGGGGTGCTATTCTACTCGCCCCGGTGTTGGCTTCGGCGTGTCCTATCTTGGTTAAAGTTTTTCGGCAACCTTTGTTTTTCTGTCATATCTGTGTTGCTATTATATTGCTTATATCTTACTGTAACTTAACATAAACATTGTCCACCATACAAAGAAAGTATGTGCATGGGCTGGGTCCATTATACATAAGGTCAAGGTCACCAAGGTGTTATACAGATAGCTCTTGTTACTCTAACACAATTCTTGGATGTCAATGCTTAAGATTACAGAACTGTATTATGAAAAAAAATTTCAAGCAATTTCTTCTATACTATACAATATCTTAATAATACCCATATGGGAAGTTACACAGTAATCAAAGATAGATACAAAATTGTTTTTGTTTTGAAGAAAACTATTAAAAAAGTTCTGTCATTTTTCCATTTCCCCATTCCACCATGAGGTAGTGACAGCTCTAATGTTTTGAAATCACAATTAGCATTGACCTATTACCAGAGGGTTATTTATGTCCATGTGACTTTTCTGCACTGAACAGGCTCTCCATTGAATAACAAGGCTAATGTATCATGACTTTTTTGCACTGCATCCAAATCACCGTTTATCTCTATTACAGGTATTATGTGCTGTTGTTTTGCTGTCAGATATCTATAAAGGAATTATTATAGGCCTTCAAAGTATTAGTCCAGTGTTAGGCGTAAAAAAAAAAATTGTTTGTTTCCGGTATCCCGACCTACCCTAAATTTTTGGCCCGACCCTAAATGTTTTTATGGCCTTGGAGTATATTTTTTTCAACTTTTTAATAAAAAGTTGAAAAACTGCACACTTTTTATGCTTTAAACATGGCCAGTGATGTTAGAAATCAACTTACTGATGCTCTAAAGGCATAACCCCCTTATTTGTACTCATTTTTTGACACAAGAATAATTTCCGAAAAGTCTCCTTTAATAAAAAAAAAAATCCCCCCCAAAAAAAATTTCCGACCTACCTACCCTAATTTTTTTGAGCATGTTACCGGAAACAAAGAATTTTTTTTTTTAGGCCTTAGTTGAAAACCAGTTTTAGAGACTATTGGAGTGTGTTTTTCCATCCGTCCTGCATTCATCCATCATGTCGTCTGTTTTCATTCTGTCTGTCAGTCTGTCCTCACTTTCATGTCTGAATGTTTAACAGAGATTCTTTAATCTGGTTTTCTTCATACAAAATTGATAGACATAGGCCCACTTTTATGAATTTGTGCTGAGATAAATGTGGGACCTTTTTATACTCCCATTTGAAAAAAGGGGATGTATTATGGGAATGCCACTTGCGGGCGGGTGGCGTCCACAGACTTTGTCCGGAGCATTATATATATAGATGGAGGGATTTTTAGCTCGACAATACGAAGTGTAAGGGGAGCTATCCTACTCGCCCTGGCGTCTGCGTCTTTCCGCATCCCCACCTTGGTTAAAGTTTTGGTGCACTTTCTCTTTTTTCAACTTATCTCTGTAATTACTTGATGGATTTGATTCAAACTTTAAATACTTATTCCTCATCATCATCCACATCATCTGACATAAGGGCCATAACTCTGGCACCAATATTTCATGAATTATCCCTCCTTTTCCCTTAGATTTTCAGGTTAAAGTTTTGATGCAGTTTCACTCTATCTCTCTTATTACTGAATGGATTTGATTCAAACTTAAAATAGTTGTTCAGCATCATCACCCACATCATATGACACAAGGTGCATAACTCTGGCACCATTTTTTCATGAATTATTCCCCCTTTTTACTTAGAATTTCAGGTTAAAGTTTTGGTGCGCTTTCACTCTACCTCTGTTATTACTGAATGGATTTGATTCAGACTTAAAATAGTTGTTCAGCATCATCACCCACACTATATGACACAAGATGCATAACTCTGGCACAATTTTTCATGAATTATTCCCCTTTTTACTTAGAATTTCAGGTTAAAGTTTTATGCACTTTCACTCTGTCTCTGTTATTACTGAATCGATCTGATTCAAACTTAAACAATTGTTCAACATCATTACCATTATCATATGACACAAGGTGCATAACTCTGGGACCTATTTTTCATTAATTATTCCCCCTTTTTACTTAGAATTTTAGATTAAAGTTTTGATGCACTTTCACTCTGTCTCTGTTATTACTGAATGGATTTGATTCAAACTTAAAATAGTTGTTCAACATTATCACCCACACTATATGACACAAGGTGCATAACTCTGGCACCAATATTTAATGAATTATGCCCCTTTTTGCTTAGGATATACTTATATAGTGTTTTGATACATTTTATTTTTACCTCTCTTATTACTTTAAGTTGATATTTTTGACATAGGCTCGGGCTATTGTGCAATATCTTCATCCACAATTGGAGTCATTAAACACTCCAGTGACAGCTCTAGTTTCCTCATATGTGCCCAGTTTCACAATCCAGCATTGAAATAGTCGAGCGCGCTGTCTCCTGTGACAGCTCTTGTTATGAAACTTGGCGCAATTGTTCACCATCATGAGACGGAGTGTCATTCACAAGAACCAGGTCCCTAGATTTAAGGTCAAGGTTAGACTTAGAGGTCAAAGGTCAAATTCAAGAATTACTGTCCGGAGCATATCTTCTTCATGCATGGAGGGATTTTGATGTAACTTTGCACAATGGTTCACCATCATGAGATGGAGTGTCATGTGCAAGAACCAGGTCCCTAGATCTAAGGTCACGGTCACACTTAGAAGTCAAAGGATACACGAATGAAAACTGTCTGGTGCATTTCTTCTTCATGCATGGAGAGATTTTGATGTAACTTTGCACAATGGTTCACCATCATGGACCAAGTGTCATGCGCAAGAACCAGGTCCCTAGGTCTAAGGTCAAGGTCACACTTAGAGGTAAAGGATACAAGAATGAAAATTTTGTCCAGAGCATTTCTTCTTCATGCATGGAGGGATTTTGATATAACTTGGCACAAGTGTTCACCACCACGAGACGGAATGTCGTGTGCAAGAACCAGGTCCCTAGGTCTAAGGTTAAGGTCACTTAGAGGCCAAAGGTCAGATACAAGAACGACTTTGTCCGGAGCATTTCTTCTTCATGCATGGAGGGATTTTGATGTAACTTTGCACCATGAGACAAAGTGTCATGCGCAGGTCCCTTCTTTAGAATTACTTCCCTTTGTTGTTACTATAAATAGCTTATATTGTAACTTTTTCATTACTAGTCATAGGGAATCGAGACTTTTCTGTAGTACAACATGCATGTTACAACCAATTTGAGGTATATTTGACCGACCTCTTACCTTGTAAGGATTTTTGTGTGGACTAAATACAACTGGCACTCTTGTTTGCTATTTTATGTAAAAGATACACTTTGCACGAGCATGTTGATTTACGCAGAACAAAAAAAGGCACAGAACACTAGTTAAAAAACATCTGAAAGTATACGAGAGGGACTCAAACTGTTTGTCTACATAACTGTGTAAACTTACTCATTTGGCTTATCGGGATGACTTGTATTATCTGATATTTATGTCTCCCCCCCTCTGGGGAAGACATATTGTTTTTGCCCTGTCCGTCCAAACGTCACACTTCATTTCCGAGCAATAACTGGAGAACCATTTGACCTAGAATCTTCAAACTTCATAAGGTTGTAGGGCTGCTAGAGTAGATGACCCCTAATGTTTTTGGGGTCACTCCGTCAAAGGTCAAGGTCACAGGGTCCTGAACATTGAAAACCATTTCCGATCAATAACTAGAGAACCACTTGACCCAGAATGTTGAAACTTCATAGGGTGATTGGTCATGAAGAGTAGATGACCCCTATTGATTTTGGGGTCACTCCGTCAAAGGTCAAGGTCACAGGGGCCTGAACATTGAAAACCATTTCCGATCAATAACTAGAGAACCACTTGACCCAGAACGTTGAAACTTCATAGGATGATTGGTCACGAAGAGTAGATGACCCCTATTGATTTTGGGGTCACTCCGTCAAAGGTCAAGGTCACAGGGGCCTGAACATTGAAAACCATTTCCGATCAATAACTAGAGAACCACTTGACCCAGAATGTTGAAACTTCATAGGATGATTGATCATGAAGAGTAGATGACCCCTATCGGTTTTGGGGTCACTCTGTCAAAGGTCAAGGTGACAAGGGCCTGAACATTGAAAACCATTTCCGATCAATAACTAGAGAACCGCTTGATGCAGAATGTTGAAACTTCATAGGATGATTGGTCATAAATAGTAGATGACCCCTATTGATTTTGGGGTCTCTCCATTAAAGGTCAAGGTCACAGGGGCCTGAACATTGAAAACCATTTCCAATCAGTAACTTGAGTACCACTTGACCCAGAATGTTGAAACTTCACAGGATGATTGTACATGCCCAGTAGATGACCCCTATCAATTTTGGGGTCACTCCCTTAAAGGTCAAGGTCACAGGGGCCTGAACATTGAAAACCATTTCCGGTCAGTAACTTGAGGACCACTTGACCCAGAATGTTGAAACTTAATAAGATGATTGGTCATGCAGAGTAGATGACCCCTAACGATTTTGGGGTCACTCCGTTAAAGGTGAAGATCACAGGGGCCCGAACATTGAAAACCATTTCCGGTCAGTAGCTTGAGAACCACTTGACCCAGAATGATGTAATTTCATAGGATGATTGGTCATGCAGAGTAGATGCCCCCTAACAATTTTGGGGTCACTCTGTTAAAGGTCAAGGTCACAGGGGCCTGAACATGGAAAACCATTTCTAATCTATAACTTGAGAACCTCTCGACCCAGAATGTTGAAACTTCAAAAGATGATTGTTCATGCAGAATAAATGACCCCTATTGTTTTTGGGGTCACTCTGTTAAAGGTCAAGGTCACAGGGGCCTGAACATTGATAACCAGTTGCGATCAATAACTTGAGAACCACTTGACCCAGAATGTTGAAACTTCATAGGATGATTGAACATGCAGAGTAGACGACCCCTATCGATTTTGGGATCAGTCTATTAAAGGTCAAGGTCACAAGGGCCTGGTCATGTAAATATTTTTTATGGAAATAACTTGAGAACCACTTGACCTAGAATGTTGAAACTTAATAGGATGATTGGACATGCAGAGTAGATGACCCCTATTTATTTTGAGGTCACTTGATCAAAGGTCAAGGTCACAGGAGCCTGAACAGTGACTTGAGAACCACTAGGCCAAGAATGTTGAAATTTAGCAGGATGACTGGACATGCCAAGTAGATGATCTCTATTGCAGCCAACCATCAGTGTCTCCTTGACTTTGCTCTTGACCCCTATTGACTTCCTGCTTATAGGACTTTGCATTGGGGGAGACATGGGCTTTTTTACAAAAGCAATTTCTAGTTTATACTTGTCATCCCTCTAAGCCTTACTCATATATGCATTTTACTGAAATGAAGACATAACATGGGTGGTAAACACGCAATCCAATTCCCACTGGGAATTGTGAAGGTGTTGCGCATCAATATATACAAAATTGAGGTAGGTGGGTTTTTGTTTTTGTAAATAATGACACATTTACGAATGTTTTCGAAAAACACAAAAATGAATAAAGATCATATGTGTGAAATTCCAACTTATTGATTTAAGGATCAGCTCTGTTATCACGAAAACTCTGCTGGCTCGAACTGTCAAAAAAGCGTGAAATCATGAAAAATGCCAATTTTCTAACTCTTGTGCCTTTTTTCTGGGAATGTGATGCTTCTAATGATCAAACACGTGTAAAACAGTCATGAATATTACATACACTTGAATGAAATGTTGCTTTAGGGGGAAAAGATTGGCAAAAAAATAATCGGGAATGGGGTTGCGCCCCGGGAATTGAGTTGCGCGTATACATTATATACATATATGTATACGATTATTTTTTTGTCAATTATGTCCCCGTAAGCAGGATTTGAAGCAAATAATTTTGATATTCGTTACTTTATAACAGTTGAGTTATCATAAAAAGCATCAAATGTCCTCAGATTAGGCATATGAGGTCAGAAACGTCCATTTTTGTTGATTTCATACTTTTTTCACGCTTATTGTCGCCTGAGTTTTTGTGATAATAGAGCCGAGTCATAACTTACAAACCACATATTTTACACATAATTATGATATATTATTATATTTGTGTCGAATAGCATTTTGCTTTTTTCGAGAAAATTCATTTTTGTCTCATACCAAGCAAAATCATAACTTCACATACCTCAATTTCGTCTTTTTTTACATGCAACACCAGCACCGGACGTTGCGCAACCCATTTTAAGCGTATTCCCAGCAGGAATTGGATTGCGCGTTTACCACCCGTGCATTAAAAAATCCAAGTCAAGTCATAATATGCTGGACAGACTTACTTGCTCTCATAAATTAGACATTAATATTCATGTAGAAACTTCAAATGAGTTGAATTTAACTCATAATTTTAAAAAAGAGACTTAAATCTTTCAAAAATATGATGTGACAGGTGCGAGGAGATATCTACACCATTTTCAATACACAGCAGACTGCCGATGACAATAAATTGCAGAAACAAAACACAAAATATACATTCATAAAATGTCAGCAAGGCAAGTTTATGCTTTAATCAACATGAATTCATTACCAAAGATGTAATCATTACAAATACTTTGTACATGTACCAGAAAATGTTCCCAACGGGTTACATTTGAGATTTCCTAACAGAAAAATGCAGAATAAGCTTGGACGTGACGGCGACAGTCAGAAATTATCACGCTGTCCCGAGACGTTCTATTATTATGACTACTACAGGACATTGTGTAATGTGTTTACTTTAAACATAACATAACAACCCATTAACCAGGAAGAGACTATGATACTATTTTAAACTGCAGTTACGGCTCAGTGCAGTGACAAATTAACTAAAATAGTCCGCTTTATAAATGTCAGGTTGACACAGGATCAGTATGTAAGACATCTGTTACATTAGTTTAAGATTTTATGAGATATAGAATACATAACGCTTACCATGCTAAATTTCTATAATGGACTGGTCCATCTTCCAATTTGGGCAGTACCATTTATCATTTGAAGGGGTGTTTATTAAAAATTTACTGACTGAATAGCGAACAGTGCAGACCATTATCAGACTGCACGGATGTGCAGGCTGATCTTGGTCTGCACTGGTCGCAAAGGCAGAATCACTTGCTGCCACTGCAGCAAGCTAAGAGTTAATATGTATTCATATAAAATGTTGGGTTTATATTCATAGATATGCTGACCTTGATACAATTTTTACTTACAATTTACTACAAGTCAGTATTTAAGCCTCATTAATAATGAGTTATTATACACCCAAAGTGACTTATTATATTATGAAGTTGGTTCGTCTACTCATCTTTGTATCTGCTGTCCTTCCGTTAGCAATTTTGTATCAGCTCTGTAACTCTTTGAAAAGCCCTTGAAGGATTTCTAAGAAACTTGACACAAATGGGCACCACATCAAGACGATGTGCAAAGCACGTTTTTATTGGCTCACTTCAAGGTCAAGGTCACACTTAGGGATCAAAGGTAATATGATTTTGTTTCGTGTCTGCTCGGTAACTGTTGAACTGTTTGAAGGATTTTAAAGAAACTTGGCACAAATGTTCACCACCTTGAGACGACGTGCAGAGCGCATTTTTTGGATGGCTGGCTTAAAGATCAAGGTCACACTAAAGGGGGTCAAAGGTCATACTTTCAGGCATATATTGCTCCTCATTGCGGTGCACTTGTTTCATGATAACTGCCCGCAAGGTATTCATAATTCTTATGAACTTTTTTTAAACTTTAAATAAGTAATTTATGTGTTACTAGTTGACTAAGGCCAGAGCTCTTTGTTTTTACTCAGACCCGCCGACCGTGTTTTCTGTCATTTTCGAAAAAAAAAATGAAATTTCAAAAATTTCAAAATTATTTTCGGCCAACGATCGATGTTTTGCTGCATTCTTATAACCACAACATCGATATTCGTCAGGGCATTATCCGTCAGTGTCATATTAGTGCAATTTCCGCTCAAGTGGAAGCGTCTCCCGTACGTAAACAAAAACTTGTGTGAAATTTAAGATTGTCTTTGAAACGATTTATGCGCGATGGAAAAGCTGAATATTTGGTTTGTGATCTAGCATATAGACAATAAAACAATGAAAAACAAGTAAAGGCCAAGAAGATGAAAGCTAGGAAAAACTTCAGCGAAACTTAGATAACGAAATGTTTACGGTCAGTAACGGTGTCTCAAAATGCTAGAAAAACATAGATTCACCCGACGTAAATAACAACAGCAACATTGAATGCGAATTTGACATGCCTTTGGCAGTTATATATTACATGGGGATGAGGTATAAGAGCAACAAAGTGCTGCCAAACAAAGGAGTCATCCGTTTCAGATTTTGGGTTGTTGTTTTTTTTTACCAGGAAGGAAAGGGGCCCAGGCCTGTGATTTGGGGCAAAAATAGCTCGGTGCTTGGGCAAAGGGGAATAAAAAAACCTGATGTAAAGTAAATTTTTGGGGAAAACTGCATAATTTAAAGGAAGGACCCTATTATGAAGGGGAAAAACCCTGTGATATGCTTATGAAGACATATGACAAGTTGCCTGATTGGAGGTATTTATTTATATATTCCATTGCATACAAATCCCCTTCAGGGACCTTTCTAGCTACTTATGCTTTCAGTCATTTTCTGACCATCGAATATAAAATAAAGAGTGGCCCGACTTTGAATCACTTGCCCCTAACCAATGTGGGTTCGAGCCCCACTCAGGTCATCATGTGAGAAAGATATCCAGCTGGCTGACGGAAGGTAGGCCGTTCTACCCAGATGCCCAGTCTTGCCTGAGATGATGCCCGGAGGGGTACCTGGGGTCTTCCTGCATCATTTAAATCTGGAAAGTCACCATATGACCTATAAAATTGTGTCATTGTGACTTAAAACACAACAAATACACTCAATGTAAATATTAAAATGTATTAAATAAAGATCTTCGTCAGAAAAGTTTGTGAATTAGAAATAAAAGTATGTACATGTTAAAAATGAAACCAGCCAATCAGACCATTGAAAATTGAAAATGACAGATGGTTTGCTATTCAATCATCAATTTAATACTGGCCAGAGATTTAATGACCAAGGGCAAATAGTACCCATGCCCTAAGAGTGATTTTGTTAAAGTTTTTGAAATCATCAATTTTATGTTCAAGATAAATAAAAAAGTTAAACACGGAATGGTAATTTTCTTTGTATTACAGGTTAAATGCATATTAAAGTAGTGTTAAAATCCATTCAGGCAACACATTTTGAAGTGATCACTTATAGTCTGTTGTTTTAGTAACTTTTACTGCCTTTTTTCCCCCCCTCCTGTCAACATTTTTCTGCCCAGAATCCGAGTAACAAAAAATAAAAAAAACTCTGGCCTAAGTCAAAATGATACTGCAAGGGACAAAGTCTCAGGTTATTAGAGTCATGAAACCAAAAAGGAATATTATTTGTGCATCAGGGTTTGGGATTTCACTGTACAAGACCAGAGTTTAAATGATGACCCTTGACTTAGTCACAATTTTGCATTAAGTGCAAACCTCTGACTTAGACTCATCAAACTAAAGGTTTGTTATTCCGCTGGTGTAGTTGTGCATTTGTGGTTTTATTTTGGTTTTCGGTCTCCCTTTCCTGTTCCACATTCCCAAAATGTTACTCTTTCAGTTTCTTTTATCTGATGTTTGTTTTAGTATCTGTACCATTTCCCCTTTCTACTAAGTACTCTCAACATCAACATGATGTAATATGAAAGTTTGCCAAGTCTTGCATGGTCATGATGGTCATGGTTCTTGGAACCTCATACACATTCAGCATAATATTGTGCACTTCCTTGAAATAAAATGACCAAATCAACAGCAGACAGCTGTTTGTCAACAGATGGTCTTCCATTTATTGTTGCACAGTATAGAAAATGTTGATCTTTCCAAGCTGTTTTCATTTTTATGGTCTGTTGTTTTTTTTTTATCCCCAGAGGGATATTGTTTTGGCATTGTCCATCTGGATGTAAAATTATCCATCCGTCTGTGTGTCCATCTGTCTGAAATTGAAAATGCTTGTAATTCAAAAAGTACTTAAGTTAGAATCACCAAACCTAATTAATGAGCACATGACCTTTGCTCACACATAGTATTATCTGCCTTGACCCTGAATGAAAGTAGAGATTTTCCCCTTGATTAGTTCTGAAAAAACAACAATTCAGCTGGAATCACCAAACCTCACAAAATTATTAATTAGCATGTGCCCTTTGCTTAGTTTTAGTATTATCCCCTTTGATATGGTAAAAAAAGGAAATTCACTAAATTTGCCCAATTTTTAGCTTGACTATTCAAAGAATAGGTAGAGCTGTTGGACTCACCCGCGTCCTCATTTGGTTAAGTTTTTGTATGTAGGCTGGTATATCAGTAACCGCTTATGGGAATGGATTAAAACTTCACACATTTATTGACTATGATAAACTGACTTACATTGCACAGGTTCCATATCTCTATTTTGGTCTTTTACCAAAATTATGCCCCTTGACTTTGAAATTTTTATGCCCTCAAAGGTGGGCATATTAAAATTGCACTGTCCGTCTGTCCGTGCGTCTGGTAAATTCTTGTCCAGGCTGTAACTCTTCTATTCATAAAGGGATTTTGAAATAACTTGGCATAAATGTTCACCATAATGAGACGACATGTCATGCTCAAGACCCAGACCTCTAGCTCCAAGGTCAAGGTCACACTTAGAAATCAAAGGTTAACATGGTCTGTTTCGTGTCTGGTCCATAACTCTGCCATCCATGAAGGGATTTTGAGACAACTTGGCATAAATGTTTACCATAATAAGACGACATGTCATGCGCAAGACCCAGACCCCTAGCTCCAAGGTCAAGGTCACACTTAGAAGTCCAAGGTTAACAGGGTTTGTTTCGTGTCCGGTCCATAGCTGCCATTTATTAAGGGATTTTGAAATTACTTGGCATAAATGTTCCTCATAATGAGACGAAGTGTCATGAGCAAGACCCAGACCCCTAGCTCCAAGGTCAAGGTCACACTTAGAGGTCAAAGGTAAACTTGGTCTGTTTCTTGTCCGGTCCATAACTCTGCCATTTATCAAGGGATTTGAAAATAATTTGACACAAATGTTAACCATATTGAGAAGATGGGGTCAAGGTAAAGGTCACAAAATGATATGTGATTAAGAATTAACAACTGTGGCATTCTTGGGACTGCTTCAGGGGCATTTGTTACCAATAGTGACAGCTCTTGTTGGTTAATTTTAATATGTAAGCTGGTATCTCAGTACCCACTAATGGGAATGAATTGAAACTTCACACACTTGTTCACTTTCATGATCTTACATGCAGTGCACAGGTTCCATAACTCTATTTTGCATTTTTATAAAATTATGTCCCGTTTCCGACTTAGCAGTTAAGTTAAGTTTGGTTAAGTTTTTAGCTTACCTGTCACGAAGTGACAAGGTGAGCTATTGTGACTGCTTGATGTCCGTCGTGCGACGGACCAAGGTGAGCTATTGTGACTGCTTGATGTCCATCGTGCGACGGACTTGGTCAGAATGTTAATCTTGATGATCTTTAGGTCACATTCAAATCTGGATCAGGTGGGGTAAAAAACTAGGTCACTAGGTCAAATCAAAGGAAAAGCTTGTTAACACTCTAGAGGCCACATTTATGACTGTATCATCATGAAACTTGGTCAGAATGTTAATCTTGATGATCTTTAGGTCAAGTTCAAATCTGTGTCATGTGGGGTCAAAAACTAGGTCACCAGGTCAAATCAAAGGAAAAGCTTGTTAACACTCTAGAGGCCACATTTATGATTGTATCGTCATGAAACTTAGTCAGAATGTTAATCTTGATGATCTTTAGGTCAAGTTCAAATCTGTGTCATGTGGGGTCAAAAACTAGGTCACCGGGTCAAATCAGAGGAAAAGTTAGTTTACACTTTAGAGGCCAAATTTAAGACCATATCTTAAAGAAATTTGGTCAGAATGTTAATCTTGATGATCTTTAGGTCAACAGGTCAGGTGAGAGATACAGTGCCTTCATGGCCCTCTTGTACAAAATTATGCCCCTTTTTAGCTCACCTGAGTACAAAGTGCTCAAGGTGAGCTTTTGTGATGGTCCTGTGTACATCTTCTGTCGTCGTCGGTGGCGGCGGCAGCGTCGTCAACAATTTGACTGTTAACACTCTAGAGGTCACATATTTGGCCCAATCTTAATGAAACTTGGTCAGAATGTTACCCGCAATAAAATCTTGGACGAGTTTGATATTGGGTCATCTGGGGTCAAAAACTAGGTCACCAGGTCAAATCAAAGGAAAATCTTGTTAACACTCTAGAGGTCACATATTTGGCCCAATGTTAATGAAACTTGGCCAGAATGTTACCCTCAATAAAATCTTGGACGAGTTTGATATTGGGTCATCTGGGGTCAAAAACTAGGTCACCAGGTCAAATCAAAGGAAAAGCTTGTTAGCACTCTAGAGGTCACAATTTCGGCCCAATCTTAATGAAGCTTTGTCAGAATGTTACCCTCAATAAAATCTTGGACGAGTTCGATATTGGGTCATCTGGGGTCAAAAACTAGGTCACCAGGTCAAATCAAAGGAAAATCTTGTTAACACTCTAGAGGTCACATATTTGGCCCAATGTTAATGAAACTTGGTCAGAATGTTACCCTCAATAAAGTCTTGGACGAGTTTGAAATCGGGTCATCCAGGGTCAAAAACTAGGTCACCAGGTCAGATCAAAGGAAAAGCTAGTTAACACTCTAGATGCCACATTTATGACTGTATCTTCATGACACTTGGTCAGAATGTTAATCTTGATGATCACAAGGTCCAGATTGAATATGGATCATGTAGGATCAAAAACTACGTCACCAGGTCAAATCAAAGGAAAAGCTAGTTTACACTGTAGAGGCCACATTTATGACCATATCTTAATGAAACTTGGTCAGAACGTTAAGCTTGATGATCTGTAGGTCAAGTTCAAATCTGGGTCAGATGGGGTCAAAAACCAGGTCACAATCAGTTCAAAGGAAAAGCTTGTTAACACTCTAGAGGCCACATTAATGACTGTATCTTCATGAAACTTAGTCAGAATGTTAATCTTGATGATCTTTAGGTCAAATTCGAATCTGGGACATGTGGGGTCAAAAACTAGGTCACAGGGTCAAATCAAAGGAAAAGCTATTTAACACTTTAGAGGCCACATTTATGAGCATATCTTAATGAAACTTGGTCAGAATGTTAATCTTGATGATCTTTAAGTCAATAGGTCAGGTGAGCAATACAGGGCCTTCATGGCCGTCTTGTTTGACATTTATATTCATTCAACTGACAAGGCTTTTGAATAGGTGAGCATTGCTGTCCTCTGACAGCCCTTGATTTCTGAGATCTGGTCTTTAGCGCAGGTGTGACTGTATTATGCATGATCATCGGTCAAGTAAATCAACTTTACTGAGTAACATTTGACTAATGCCTCCTATAAAATTATCTTTAAATAAGCAAGTGTTGCAATTTTTTCTGAAATTTTAAAGGACTTATCAGTCACGGTTAAAACAATAGAATCCAGTCCACTTAATTCAGAATTATTGTCTGTTTCCTTTACTGTCATAATGCAGAAATATTACAACATATTATACCAGATTTATTTGCACGTGCAAGGTAATGCCTGGATGTCATAATTGTTCCATTTGTGGGAATACCTTTCTTCCATATAGGACCTATGTCACTGTGGTATAATTTTCTCGTATTAGTATGAATTACATTATATAAAAAAATTATGAGCTTTGCTGCTTTACAAAAAGAACTACTTTCTAAGAAGTGTTATAAAAATCAAATTAGCAGTTGACATTAGAGCTTATTTAAGAACAAAATGACATTACACGTATTTGAACTGTAGCAGTACTTATAGATTTTATGGCTTTTCTTAGAAACAGATCAATGTGGAGTTGTTCAGTAGAAAGTTAAATGTCAAACACGATAAAGTACATTAGAGTATTGCAAAAGTAAAGCCAGTTCACAGAAAATGTCAAGGACACATATGCATTTAAGTCCACCTTAGAGATGTGCGATAAATTGTAAATGGTATTATCCAACAAAAAAACATTATAAATTTTGAAACTCATACTGTTCACATCACGGGGAACATTTTTAAGTGGACTCTGCATCATGGTCAGGTCTACCTTGAGAAGCAGGCACGTGGCCTGCAAATCAGACTACAAGTACGGTCTTGAAGGGCCACCCATAATGATATAGGACACTTTCGTGGACCTAAAGTTATCTCAGCCCAGAATTACGGCTATCTCGAAGATGTTGTTTTTAAGTCCCGTCCTGAAAACATGCATATCATTTTCAGTCAAATTTCGGTTATTTTGTCTCCCACACCACAGTAGATGGAGACATATTGATTTACTCCTGTCTTTCAGTCTGTCTGTCACTTTAAGTCGAACATTTTCCATCTGATCTTCACGAAACTTGAACAGAATGTGTTTGCCAATAAGTCCTCGGCCAAGTTTGATAACTAGCCAAATCAGCCCAGGCACTTCGGAATTATGGCCCTTGAATTACCTAAAATACTGATGCCAGTGATACAGGTCTTGGTGCATGGTTGACTCGGATACATAATGGAGAAGAAATGCCAATTTAGATGATTAGGCAGTTGTGGGAGACATGCGCTTTTCTCAAAAGCAGCTCTAGTTTCGACCTATAATGCTCATTCACTTGGAATTAAAGATACTGAGTTTAACTGTGTTTTGAAAAGACAGAATGAGCTGCGCCATGAGAAAACCAACATAGTGTATTTGTGTCCAGCATGGATCCAGACCAGCCTGCGCATCTGCGCAGTCTGGTCAGAATCCATACTGGTCACTTTCAACTATTGCATTTAGAGAAACTGTTAGCGAATAGCATGGATCCTGACCAGACTGCTAATGGAAAGTATTATTTAACAGTAAAAAATAAAACACAATAAATTGATTTTATCATGTTAAGATATAATTCCTGTTGCTGTGGTTGCACCTTTATGAGTTAATGTAAATATAAAGGTAAGATCACTTTCACTTGTTTAACCTTTTACAGTACTACGATACTGGTGGTTTTGTTTGTCAACAAAATCAAATTATGGAGTTTTCACTTTACTTGTAAACATGTGTTGCCGTTTTAAGTTTTAATGGGTGCACATGAACTGCAAAATCGCGTTTAGTTTTGCTAATTTTCCATGCATGAAATGTGCATCAATTTACATTTATGTTTTTCACACTTATTAAACCCTGTCTACACAATGTCTGCAACATGTGCTTTTAGTGCTATGTGCATTGAATTTAAACTGCTGTTGTTGTTTTTTTCCATACATCTTGTGGTGGGCATCAGCTTTCCTTCTGAGTGCATCTGGAATTTGTTGTAACGGACACAAAAAACAGTAACAGCTTATAGTGCATATTTTCTGACCTGGCGAAGATATTTTTAGTACTGACTTTACCATTAAAATCAATAGGTACCTTGTGCATATCGGATTTATTCGTATGGAATGAAACCAAATCTAACGATGTAGCCGATAACCCTAAACTAAATGATAGAATGGCCCATTTATGACCTTTCTATAAATATCTCCGCCAGGTCAGAAAATATGCACTATACGTAGCCACACAAGTTTCTAGAAATCTTGTCGAGTGTCCTTTTCAACTAGATTTACAGGACATAGGAGGCACAATCTGCTCAATGTGGAGACATGGTCTGCTCTATTAGGAGATGCGATCTGCCCTATTTGGATGCATGATCTGCCCTATGTGGAGGCATGATCTGTCCTATGTGGAGGCATGATCTGCTGTTTGTGGAGGCATGATCTTCCCTATGTGGAGGCATGACCTGCCCTATGTGGAGGCATGATTTATCCTAGGTGGAGGTATGTTCTGCCCTATGTGGAGGCATGGTCTGCCCTGTGTAGGGGCATAATCTGCCCTATGTGGTGGCAGGATCTGTCCTGTATGGAGGCATGATTGGACTAATGGAGGCATGATCTGCTGTATGTAAAGGTATGGTCTACTCTATGTGTAGGCACGATCTGCCCAAATAGAAGCATGATCTGCCCTATATGGAGGTATGATCTGCCCTATGTGGAGGCATGATTTGCCCAATGTGGAGGCATGGTCTGTCCTGTATGGAGGCATGATCTTCCCTATGTGTAGGCACAATCTGCCCTATGTGGATCGAGGTATGATCTGACCTATATGGAGGCATGTTTAGCCCTATGTGGAGGCATGGCCTGCCCTATTTGTAGGCATGGTCTGCCCTGTGTGGAGGCACGATCTGCTCTATGTGGAGGCATACTCTGCCGTATGTGGGGACATACTCTGCCCTGTGTGGAGGAAGGATCTGCTCTATGTGGAGGTATGATCTGCCTTATATGGAGGCATGTTCTGCACTATGTGGGGTATGATCTGCCCTATATGGAGGCTTGTTCTGCCCTGTGTTGAGGTATAATCTGGCCTATGCAGAGGCATACAGTGCCCTGTGTGGAGGAAATATCTGCCCTATGTTGAGGTATGATCATGATTCATAAACCCAGCTGAGTTGGAAACATTACTCTGCATGGAGTGTGGCCAACATTTTTAGCTCATCTGATTTTTGAAAAAAAATGATGAGTTATTGTCATCACTTGAGCGGTTGTCGGCGTCGGCGTCGGCGTCTGCGTCGGCGTTGCCTGGTTAAGTTTTATGTTTAGGTTAGCTTTTCTCCTAAACTATCAAAGCTATTGCTTTGAAACTTGGAATACTTGTTCACCATCATAAGCTGACCCTGTATAGCAAGAAACATAACTCCATCTTGCTTTTTGCAAGATTTATGGCCCCTTTTGTACTTAGAAAATATCAGATTTCTTGGTTAAGTTTTATGTTTAGGTCAACTTTTCTCCTAAACTATCAATACTATTGCTTTGAAACTTGGAATACTTGTTCACCATCATAAGCAGACCCTGTACATCAAGAAACATAACTCCATCTTGCTTTTTGCAAGAATTATTGCCCCTTTTGGACTTAGAAAATCAGTTTTCTTGGTTAAGTTTTATGTTTAGGTCAGCTTTTATCCTAAACTATCAAAGCTATTGCTTTAAAACTTGCAACACTTGTTCACCATCATAAGCTGACCCTGTACAGCAAGAAACATAACTCCATCCTGCTTTTTGCAAGATTTATGGCCCCTTTTGGACTTAGAAAATATCTAGATTTCTTGGTTAAGTTTTATGTTTAGGTCAACTTTTTCTCTTAAACTATCAAAGCTATTGCTTTGAAACTTGCAACACTTGTTCACCATCATAAGCTGACCCTGTATAGCAAGCAACATAACTCCATCCTGCTTTTTGCAATAATTATTGCCCCTTTTTGACTGAGAAAATCAGTTTTCTTGGTTGAGTATTATGTTTAAGTTGACTTTTCTCATAAACTATCAAAGCTATTGCTTTAAAACTTGCAACAGTTTTTCACCATCATAAGTGGACACTGTACATCAAGAAACATAACTCTATCCAGCTTTTTGCAAGCATGATGGCCCATTTTATACTTAGAAAATCGTGGGTAGGACAATATTTCTATTACACAAAAAAAATCAGATGAGCGTCAGCACCCGCAAGGCGGTGCTCTTGTTCCATATACAATAAGCGCCGAGAGTAGCTTCCCTTACCAAAATGGCCAAAATTGTAAACAAACTTGTTTTGAAGTTGGAAAATTGTCTGTAACAATTTTTGTTGTAAAAAAACACGCCAGAGTTTTAGATTGCTAAGAAGACCATTCGTATTGCAAAGGTAAATGCACGTCATTGTATCCGATCAGCGGTCACCTGGCTTAAGCGGCCAAATTGTCTGCTTCCCCTGGCTGGCTGCTTAAGACAGGTTAGACTGTAGATCATTTCTTCTTGTCTTAGATTTTGAATTTCTCAGCAGAAATGTTGGAAGCGTCAGACTTCAAAACTTGTATGAGGTACCACTTAGATCTGTGTTCCTTCAATCTATTAGTTTTATGGGGCTATTAGAGACATGCATAATTTTCTTTAATATTTTGATGGATTGAAATGCCTCAAAGTAATAATCATTATCATAAAATTGTAGACAAATCTTACAGATAGCCTGCTTCAAAGAAATTTGGTTTTTGCTGCCAACTTAATAAAGAGCACAATAAACTGAGTGCAAACAATTGTTTGAATTTAAGGAATGTAATATCAATGACCACTTTAACATTACCTGCAGAATATTAAAGGAGAATCTTATCATTATTTTAGACTGATCAGTTTAATGAAGGTTAAGTCTGTACTTCACTTCTGTGGGTTCAAGCCCTGCTGGGGTCATCATGCGAGGAAACTATCTAACTTGCTTGTGGTGGGTCCGTTGCTCTAACCAAATGAATAGTATGTTAGGAGTAGCACTTCGATTCTACATCCACCATAAAAGCTTTTAGCTGTAATTATTAAATCAGTTTTAAGATAATTGTTGAATACAAAAAATCATGTGTGGAATATTTCCCTGTCTCATTTTTCACTGTGACAGAACTACTTTTTTCTTAAAACGACTACCAGTATATAAAGTATACATCAGTATTCTGTTTACGTTACCTATTTACAAATGCTTAAATACCTCATTAAATGGCAGGCATTTTCATCCTGACTGGACTTTACTTTCTTAGGAAATTTGCCACAAACGTAATCGTTGTTGCACCACAGACTGATTGTTCTACAGCAAAATATTATTTAAAAAAAAAACAAACTTATTTATAAAATTAATTATTTGTGTATTTTCAGACAATACGGGGTAGATGTGAAGGGAAATGTGATATAAATGTCGAGTCGAGATCATTCTGTAAAAGATGTCGCCTTGCAAAATGTTTCACGGTTGGAATGAGGAAGGATATGATATTAGGTAAGCCATTTTACACAAGTGATGAAGGATATGATATTAAGGTAAGCCATTTTACATCACCAGTGAGGAAGGATATGATATTAGGTAAGCCATTTTACATCACCAGTGAGGAAGGATATGATATTAGGTAAGCCATTTTACATCACCAGTAGCATGCCAGTTTAGCTCAGTAGGGATAGCTCAGAGACCTATCAATCATGGGGTCATGAGTTTGGTCCATGAGTGAGGCATATGTTCTCTGTGATGATTTGATAAAGGGAAAAGAACTAGTTAGTACTCGTAAGGATTCCTTGAAACTGGTTAGGTTAACTGGCCACCTTTTACATAACTGAAATACTGTTGAAAAATGGCACAAAACTCAAACCAGACAAATACATCAGCATTATTATTGCTGACTGAGAATTCTGGTACTTTGTAACATGAATCATAGTCAATGTAACATTTTTTTTGTAACATGAATCATAGTCAATGTAACATTTTTTGACTTTTTGATTTTCATCAGTGTACATAAAAAGTAGATTATTGCTTTTTTCTTTCACATAAGTCTATTGAAAATAGAAAGTAAACACAGAATGCCTGAAAGCACAACAAGAGCAATAAGTTGTCAAAAAAGTCACAGTCAGATTGAAACTGTAGACATTGCATATCAAACAGTATCGACAAAAAGTAGCTTGTAATTCGGGACAGTGCCTTCCATGCATCAGTTGTTTTTAGCCCACCATCATCAGATGGTGGGCTATTAAAATCACTCTGCGTCCGTGGTCCGTCCGTCCGTCATTCCGTCCGTCCGTCCGTCCGTCCGTCCATCCGTCCGTCCGTTAACAATTTCTCGTTATCGCATCTCCTCAGAAACTACTGGGGGGATTTTGACCAAACTATGTCAGAATGATGTATTGGTACCCTAGTTGTGTCCCCCTGAAAATCAGACTGGTTCAACAATTTATGAGTGAGTTATTGCCCTTTGTTTATTTCTATAATTTACATAGATTTATATAGGGAAAAACTTTGAAAACCTTCTTGTCCAAAACCACAGAGCCTAGGGCTTTGATATTTGGTATGAAGTATTATCTAGTGGTCCTCTACCAAGATGATTAAAATTATTTCTCTGGGGTCAAATATGGCCCCGCCCTGGGGGTCACATGGTTTATATAGACTTGTATAGAGAAAAACTTTGAAAAACCTCTTGTCCAAAACTACAGGGCCTAGGGTTTTGATATTTTGTATGTGACATCATCTAGTGGTCTTCAACTAAGATTATTCAAATTATACCCCTAGGGTCAAATATGGCCCCACCCTGGGGGTCATATGGTTTACATAGACTTACATAGGGAAAAACTTTGAAAATCTTCTTGTCAAACCACAAAGCCTAGGGCTTTGATACTTGTAATGTAGCATCATCTTGTGGTTCTCTACCAAGTTTGTTCAAATTATCCCCCTAGGGTCAAATATGGCCCCGCTCCGGGGGTCACATGGTTCATATAGACTTATATAGGGAAAAGCTTTTAAAATCTTCTTGTCAATAACTACAACATTCAAATTTGGACATGTATATTTTTGAGTGGCAAGATGAACCTTGACATGAGTTGACCTTGATTTTGACCTAGTGACCTACTTTCACATTTCTGTAGCTACAGCCTTCAAATTTGGACCACATGCATAGTTTTGTGCACTTGAAAAAACTTTGACCTTGATTTTGACCTAGTGACCTACTTTCACATTTTTGAAGGAAAAGGTATCAAATTTGGACCATATGCATAGTTCCGTGTTTCAAAATGAAATTTGACATTGATTTTGACCTAGTGACCTACTTTCACATTTTTGAAGGTACAGTCTTCAAATTTGGACCACATGCATAGTTTTGTGTTCCGAAATGAAATTTGACCTTGATTTTGACCCAGTGACCTACTTTCTCATTTCTCAAGCTACAGCCTTCAAAT
Source organism: Mercenaria mercenaria (assembly GCF_021730395.1). Taxonomy (NCBI): domain Eukaryota; kingdom Metazoa; phylum Mollusca; class Bivalvia; order Venerida; family Veneridae; genus Mercenaria; species Mercenaria mercenaria. The sequence continues at coordinate 16,819,456 of NC_069370.1, read as the reverse complement.
TTGGACCACATGCATGGTTTTATGTACCGAAACAAACTTTGACCTTTACATTGACCTAGTGACGTACTTTCACATTTTTGAAGGTACAAGCTTCAAATTTGGACCACATGCATAGTTCTGTATTCTGAAATAAAATTTGACCTTGATTTTGACCTAGTGACCTATTTTCACATTTCTCAAGCTACAGCCTTCAAATTCGGACCACATGCATAGTTTTGTGTACCGAAATGAACTTTGACCTTAAGATTGACCTAGTGACCTACTTTCACATTTCTGTAGCTACAGGCTTCAAATTTAGACCACATGCATAGGATTGTGTACCAAAACAAACTTTGACCTTGACATTGACCTAGTGACCTACTTTCACATTTTTGAAGGTACAGGCTTCAGATTTGGACCACATGCATAGATTTGTGTTCTGAAGTGAAATTTGACCCTTGATTTTGACCTAGTGACCTACTTACACATTTCTCAAGCTAAGCCTTCAAATTTGGACCACTTGCATAGTTTTGTGAACCAAATTAAACTTTGACCTTAAGATTGATCTAGTGACCTACTTTCACATTTCTCAAGCTACAGCTTTCGAATTTGGACCACATGCACAGTGTTACATGTGTACGGAAATGAAATTTGACCTTGAGCTAGTCAGTAAGTCTTGAAATTTGGAACACTCCAAAATGGCACATTGGTGGGCGCCAAGATCACTCTGTGATCTCTTGTCTTTGGGTGTAATCAGGTTTGAGGCTAATGAATCTCAATCTTGCCCTGAATTTTTAGCTTACCTGGGTTGAGCTATTAGCATAGGTGGATTGGTCCAGAGTCCATTGCCTTGTGTCAACATTTTTACTTTAACATCTTCACTGAAACTACAGGTCAGAATTACACCAAACTTGATCAGTAGCATACTAGCATGGACCTACCTCTATTGGGCTTGTTCAAATGGTTTAACTTTGCCCATGAGCCGCTTGGTGGATCTTCATCAGACTTTACCTGTAGCATCATTATAAGGTCTTCTCCCAATCTTATTCAAATGGGGGCACTTGGCCCCTTTTAATGCCGCTAGAGCTAAAATTAAAAATACCTATAAACAACTTTGTTTCATGAACCACAAGATGGATCTTCATAAACTTGGTCAGTAGCATCATTATAAGGCCCTCTCCCAAATTTGTTTAAATGAGGACACTTGGCAGCTTTTTGTAGCAGCTAGAGTTAAAAATAGAAATACCACTAAAAGACTACTTCTCCTGAACCACTCAATGGATCTTCATTAAACTTGGCCTGTAGCATCATTATTAGGTCCCAACTTTATGCAAATGCAGGAAGGATCCTCATCAGACATATTTTATAGCATTATTATAATGTCCACTCCCAAATTTGTTCAAATAGGAGCAATCTATGCCTTTAAATGACTTCTCATAGTCTTCATCAGACTTGATATGTAGCATCATTAGGTCCTTCAACAACATTGCTCAATTGGGGTCACTAGGCCTCTTTTAGGGGCTGCTGAAATTAAAAATAGAAATACTTTTAAACAAGAGGGCCATGATGGCCGTATATCGCTCACCGGAGTACTATTGCTTTAACCAAAAACAAAAAGAAAAAATTCTTACAAGGTACAGATATGTCAAAATACACCTAAAAATTGGAGGTACCATCCATGTTGTACCACAGAAAAGTGGTCTCAGTTTTTCCCTATGGCCAGTAATAAAAAAGTTACTAAATAAGCTATTTATAGTAACATAAAAGGAAGTAATAAAAAAAAAATATTGTAAGTGAACAAAAGAAGAATCTGCCAAATAAAAACAAGAGCACTGCAATGCAACGCAAAAGCAGAGCAATATTCACATAAAACAAAGTCATATGACCTTTGACCCCAAAGTGTGACCTTGACATTGAATTTAGCCATCCGAAACATGCGCTCTGCACATCCTTTTAAAGGAGTGAACATTTGTGTAAGGTTTCTCTGAAATCCATCAAGGGGTTCAAGAGTTTCAGAGCGGAAGGGTAATTGCTAACCAACACACAGACAGACAGACGGACACCGAGGCGATAACATAATAAGTCCCTGCAGGCATATAAAAAAGAATCAAGATCTTATGGTGATACAAGTTGTGTGCCAGTTTGGTTAAAATCAAATCATAAATGAAGCTGCTATTGTGCAGACAAGGTCAAAATAGCTAATTTTGGCCCTTTCAGGGGCCATAACTCTGGAACCCATAATGGGATCTGGCCAATTCAAGAAAGGAACCGAGATCTTATAGTGATACAAGTTGTGTGCAAGTTTGGTTAAAATAAAATCATAAATGAAACCACTATCGTGCAGACAAGAAATTGTTGACGGACGCACGGATGGACGCACGGACTGACAACTGATGAAGGGTGATCACAAAAGCTTACCTTTTCGCTATGTGACAGGTGAGCTAAAAACCTCTTCCCATGAATTGCTTGATAGATCTTCATCAAACCAGGTCTTGAGCATCATTATTAGTTCCTTTCTCAAGTTTGTTCAGTTGGTTGCACTTGGCCCCTTTTAGGGGCCACTAGTGCTAAAAATAGAAATACCTTTAATCAACTTCTTTTCATGAACTGCTCAATGGATCTTCATCAGTCTTGGTCTGTAGCATCATTTTACTGTCCTCTCCAAAATGTGTTCATGGGGGGGGGGGGGGGGGGGGGGGGGGGTTAGGAGGCTGCTAGAGTTAAAAATAGAAATGCCTTTAAATGACTTCTTCTCATGAACGGCTTGATCTATCTTCATCAAACTTGATTTATAGCATCATTGTAAGGTCCTTTCAACAAATTTATGCAAGTGGAGACTCTTGGCCCCTTTTAGGGGCTGCTAGAGTTAAAAATAGGAATGTCTTTAAATAACTTCTCATGCACTGCTTGATAGGTCTTCATCAAATATTTCTGGAGCATAATTATAAGGTCCTTTACCAAGTTTGATCAATTTGGGGTGCTTGGCCCCTCTTAGGGGCCACTAGAGCTTAAAATAGAAATACCATTAAAGTTCTTCTTCTCATGAATGGCTTGATCAGTATTCTCCAAACTAATGGTCTGTAACATTGTTATAAGGTCTTATGCCAAATTGTTCAAGTGGGTGCACTTAGGCCCTCTTAGGGGCCACTAGAGTTAAAATAGAATTTTTTTAAATGATTTCTTCTGAGGGTTATGCGTTCTTAGTGTGTGACAGCAAAATGTAGAAAAAAATATGATCAGCTTAAAGTATTTTTACCAAACCTAGTTAAAAGCAAAGTCTGATGGTTAAAGTTCTTTTCAGGTGAGCGACTTGGGCCCATTTGGGTCTCTTGTTGGTAAGTTTGTATGTTTATTTGTTTGTTCTGGGTTTAACACCATTTTTCAACAGTATTTCAGTCATGTAACGGCTGGCACTTAACCTAAACAGTTTTCCTGGATTCTGTACCAGTACAAACCTGTTCTCCGCAAGTAACTGCCAACTTCCCCACATGAATTATCAGAGGTGGAGGAGAAATGATTTCAGACACAATGTCTTTTATCAACCTACGGGCGGGCTCTTGTTGGTAAGATAGTTTAATAAAACAATTCACAGCTTAGCTTATCCCAGACACTTACCACAGAGGGAAGCCTTATGCAGTAAAGTAAGAAATAGCTTTCACAGGTACATGGTAAAATCAATAATCTTTTGTGGTTTTGTCAAAACCACATATTTCATGGAGACATGAATTTATGGATTTCAAATTTCAAGGACACACTAAGGAGTGAGTGGGTGCATTGCTTTAACATGGTTTTCTTCCACTTTTCCAAAGGAAAAGCATGCAGAATACTAAAATGAAAGGGAAAGATTAAAGCCCTGCTCCGCGGCTATTCAAATTCTACTGTGTGTATACAATCCATGATTACAAAAGGTAACAGTTAACAGCCAATGGCCACACTTCAGCACGAAAACCACAGGTATTTTATATAGAATTTTATATAAAATAGACTCTATTTTGACAGGTGTCACTGTTCATAGTCTGGATTTTCATGCTTTTTCAGTGACAGTTCTAGGTTAAAAGGTAGGATGGGAGCAGGTCTTTAAGCTATACTATTGTAGTATTCTAAGAAGATTTTATGCATCAAGAGTCTGTTAAGATAATGAATTACGTAAAACTCTATTGTAATCTTCAAACATATTCAATTTTCCCATCTGTTCTTCAAGTGAACCAAACTTTTGTTTGCATAAACTACCAAAGCGTATCTTCATTTTTAGCTCACCTGTCACATAGTGACAAGGTGAGCTTTTGTGATCACCCTTCGTCCGTCATCCGTCGTCAGTCTGTCCGTGCGTCTCGTGCGTCTGTGCGTCAACAATTTCTTGTCTGCACGATAGTGGTTTCATTTATGATTTTATTTTAACCAAACTTGCACACAACTTGTAGCACCATAAGATCTCAGTTCCTTTCTTGAACTGGCCAGATCCCGTTATAGGGTCCAGAGTTATGGCCCCTGAAAGGGCCAAAATTAGCTATTTTGACCTTGTCTGCACAATAGCAGCTTTATTTATGATTTGATTTTTACCAAACTGGCACACAACTTGTATCACCATAAGATCTTGGTTCCTTTCTTGAACTGGTCAGATTCCTTTATGGGTTCCAGAGTTATGGCCCCTGAAAGGGCCAAAATTAGCTATTTTGACCTTGTCTGCACAATAGCAGCTTCATTTATGATTTTATTTTAACCAAACTTGCACAAAACTTGTATCACCATAACATCTTGGTTCCTTTCTTGAACTGGCCGGATTCCTTTATTGGTTCCAGAGTTATGGCCCCTGAAAGGGCCAAAATTAGCTATTTTGACCTTGTCTGCGCAATAGCAGCTTCATTTATGATTTGATTTTAACCAAACTTGCACAAAACTTGTATCACCACAAGATCTTAGTTCCTTTCTTGAACTGGCCAGATTCCATCATGGGTTCCAGAGTTATAGCCCCTTGAAGGTCCAAAATTGGCTATTTTGGCTTTTGCAGCCATATAGAGACTTCATTTATGGTTTTATTTGATATAAACTTCCAAAATATCTTCAACAACAATAAATCTTGGATTCCATGACAAATCCGATCCATTCGTAGGTTCCAGAGTTATTTTATATCTGATTACCTCCCCTGATTGTAATCAAAATGGATTTATATCAGTAAGTACTTATAGGACTTATTTGAAATTTCATTATTGTCATATGTTGGACTGAGCCAATGAGGGTAGATAACTATCGACTGATTTTATGTCAGATTACCTCCCTTTATTTCAAATTAAAATGGATATATCTCCGTAACTAATGAAGATACTGATCTGAAATTTCATTTATGTCAACAGATTTATTTGGCAGATCCTTCTTTTGTTCACTTACAATATTTTTTTTTTAATTACTTCCCTTTTACCTTACTATAAATATCTTATTTTTAGTAACATTTTTGTTATTGGCCATAGGGAAAAACCGAGACCACTTTTCTGTGGTACAACATGGATGGTACCTCCAATATTAAGGTGTATTTTGACATATCTGTACCTTGTAAGAATTTTTTTTTCTTTTTGGTTAAATTTCTTCCCTTTGTTGTTCCTGTCCTTTGGATTTAGATATTTTTTCTGAGGACCTTCTTGTCCTCAAGAGCAATGATAACAGGTGAGCGATATAGGGCCATCATGGCCCTCTTGTCTTAAGATTGCCAGAGAAAAGAGTTATAATTATTTTTGGGTCTCAGATTCTTTCCTGACTTAATTCAAAATGATATACATGTAATTATCCCTATTTTATGAACTGATGCAACCTTGAAATATTAGAAATATTTGTGGGGGACTAGTTTTTCCGAGTAGCTTCACAAATAGGTTTGTCAATCCTTGATATATTCTAGCTGGGCCTCAGTGGTTCAAGTTGTTAATTTCAATTCTCTTGCCTCACACCTCTTTTGAGAAATACACCCTGCTTCGAGTGAAGATATCTTTAATATGAGAAAGCTGTGTGGCTGGCTTGCTTGTAAGTTTTTGGTTCTACCAGGCCAGTTCATGTCAGACACATTGTCCCGAGGGGCAGCTTGGGTCTTCCTTTACCATTTAAGCCGTTGTATTTGTGTGACTAAATACCCAGCATAACAAACAATACAATGTTTACAAACAGTTTAAAAGAGATGTATCATTATTAGCATTGTTGGTACGTTTCTCTTTGCTTGTTCTGCAGCATTTTTCTTTGAAAAGCTATCTTCTTAAAAAAAAAGCAATTTCAGCAACTTAATTCAAAACATTGTTAAAATGATAATTGTTTCTCAATTTGTTTTTGCAGATGACAATCAGAAAAAACTTAGGAAGCAGAAAATACTCATTAACAAATTACGTCGACATGGAACTCTTCCTCCGGAAGACACATATGCTGTATCGGAGACTGATGTACAATCTGCAAACAGTACAAAACTTGCTTCACAGAGCAAAGAATCCCTTAGGGAACAATTTCCAAATCTCTCAGAGACTGAAATTCAAATACTTCATGGTGTTGGTAAAACAGATTCAGAGGATAAAAAAGCAAAGTCAGATTTACAAGAAAAAAAATTGCAAATTTATCACTCATGGCATGATGTGCAAGACACACTTGATGATGTGACTAATAAAATGGACGATGTTGAGAAATCAATATTGCTTGAGATGAACAAAGCTCACGAAAATTCTTCATTCCTTTCTAATACTCAGACAAGATTAAAAAATCCTCCTAAAAATTCGACTGAAGTGTTCAACATTGCAGATGGATTTGTTCGTAGAATTATCAAAGTTGCAAAGCAGCTTAGTTATTTCCGTTCAGTTGACAAGGATGATCAAGTTGCGTTGTTAAAGGGATCAGTAGTAGAAATAATGATGCTCAGATCGGCAGTGAATTTTGATGTGAAAACTGAGACCTGGAATTTAAGTACAGCAAGCTGTATAAAAAATACAGCTGGTAGTGACTTATCATCAAACTCGTCGTCACCAGGATCAGCAGGTAGTATGTCTAATTCCTCTTTCGAATTTTCTCCACCACCAGGAGGCCTGGATATTAACAAACTTAGAGAGGCTGCTATGAGTGGAGCAGATTTAAATACTCTGCGTAACATGGCTAGACAGTCATCTCATGCAGAAAATAAATCTTCTGAACACCATGGATTACCAGCAGGTAGTGATGTTGAAACTTTGAAACAGAAGTACCATGGATTGCCAGCAGGTAGTGATGTTGAAACTTTGAAACAGAAGTACCATGGATTACCAGCAGGTAGTGATGTTGAAACTTTGGAACAGAAGTACCATGGATTGCCAGCAGGTAGTGATGTTGAAACTTTGAAACAGAAGTACTATGGAATATCAGCGAGTAGTGATGCTGAAACTCTAAAACAGAAGTACCATGGATTGCCAGCAGGTGTAGATGCTGAAACTCTGAAACAGAAGTACCGTGGAATATCAGCGAGTAGTGATGCTGAAACTCTGAAACAGAAGTACCATGGATTGCCAGCAGGTGTAGATGCTGAAACTCTGAAACATAAGTATGGTTTAAGCATTGAACAGATGAAACAGAAACTTGGCATGAAGGAAGAAGCGCAGAGAGATTACAGTGGTCTTGATGGTCTAAGGAATGCTGCTAAAGCTGCGGGGTTTGACGTTGATGCTCTCAGAAAGGCAGCAATGGGTGGTGCATCTTTGGAGCAACTTTCTCAATTGGCTCATGGAGGTAGAGCTGGTGGCTCACAGGAAATGCCTTTAAACTTGCAGATGAAAGAAGAGACAGCACAGTCTACATCTGGGACAAGCATCTCTTCGGAGTTTCTAAAACTAGGAAACAGTGAAACTAAGACAATGTTTCTCACTTACATCAAGTTCATAAAATCATTAATGAGCACAATATCTGGAGATTTGATGATTCTGAAATTCTTAGTAATGTTGGCATTGTTTTCGCCGGATAGACAAGGTATTCAGAACCCTAGTGTCATAGAAAGATACCAAGAACTATATGCGAACACATTGAAAAAGTATATTGACCTTGTGTTTCCGAATGAGAGGAACATGTTCGCACGCTGCATAATGAAATTGACTGATTTACGTAATGTAAATGAAGTTCATACAAAAATGCTCCTCAAGATGCAAGTTGAAGATATTGAACCACTGCTTGTTGAAATCTTCGATCTTCCACAGTAAGGGAAAAAAGCCATTTCGAGCGCTGCTGTGTGAAAAGCAACATTAGGACTTTGCCAACAGCAAGTGCCCAGCTCATTGTACATCCATACTTTTCATTTATCCCCATATCCAGCCTGTTGATTTATCAGTTTATCAGTTACAGCCTGTTGTGTGCAACAGTTACTGATAAGTGAACAGTATGGATCCAAATCAGACGGTGCAGATGTGCAGGCTGATCTTGATCCAAACAGGTCACAAAGCCCTAATGCTGGTTTACAAACAGCAACGCTCATTTACAATACCTCATCATTACAAAAGTGAACTTCTGAACATATGTCTATTTTCTTGCAAGTAATATTTTTATACATCTACACCTTTGGTATGTTTTGCTTAAAAAAATGTAATTCACAGGATGGGCTTTTGAATGGCTGCATTTAAAAGTCTTCACAATACAGTATAATGTATTCTAAACATTGTGGAAATGGCACAAAAGCCATTCTTGAGAGCAGTATCTCAGATTCTAATTGGTATCTCAATGTCGTCAGTTTATTAAAAGGAACTTTAGGCGTTGAAAGCCATTTACAGTGTATAAATTTCTAAGCAACTTTGCCCTTTTGAATTCAGTCACAAATTAAGGTTCAGTACTTGTCAACAAAATATTATTTGAGCTGGCCTTGAGAAATCCAACATAATGCGTTTGTGACCAGCATGGATCTAGACCAGCCTGCGCATCCATACAGTCTGCTCAGGATCCATGCTGTTCGCTTTTAAAGCCTATTGCACTTAGAGAAACCGTCGGCGAACAGCATGGATCCTGACCAGTCTGCGCAGATGCGTAGGCTGGTCTGGACCCAAGCTTGACACAAAAGCACCAGGTTGGTTTTCTCGTGGCGCGGCTCATTTACAGATATTAATCAATCCTGGGAGATTTTAATTTTTGACAAGTTGTTTTTATTGTTGTGATGTGTGCGTTAAAAGGTTTCCTTAGAAAATTTAAAGTAATAGCGAATGGTTCTTAGGATTAATAGAGATACATTAATTTGTCTGTATTTTGTACCAGTTAAGGAAGAAAAGTGCCCTTAGTAGAGTTCCCAGTAATTAATGGGAATGCAGAATTTAGTCTTCATTTAACAGAAAATGTTGATTCCCTTGAGATACTGAGATGCCTCTGCAAAATTGCGTAATTCACAAAGCTCTACATAAGTTAAAAGTTCTCTTGATTTAGTGCTGTAGACATAGTGCTGTGTAATATAGTGCTTTATACATATTAATCAATGTGTAGTGCTCTGCATATAGTGCTCTTAATACAGTGCTCTATATGTAATGTTTTACACATATTGATTTATATGTAGTGCTTTATGCGTCTTGATCTTTATACATATTGATCTAAATGTACATACTGATCTAAATGTAGTGCTCTACTTAAAGATTTAAAGATGCTGTAGATTTAATGCTCTATATGTAGTTTTTTTACACATATAGATTCATATGTAGTGTTTAACATACAGTATGTAGTGCATTACACATATTGATCTATATGTAGCTTTTTACATGAAGTGCTCTATAGGTAGTGCTTTACACATACCGGTATTGATCCGTATATAATACTCTAAATACAGTGCTCTGTACAAAGTGCTCTAAAATATGTCATCTGTATACAGTGCTCTATTCATAGTGCTTAAATTAAAATATTACCGCAAATATTGTTCTTACTTATCATGAAATGATATTTTGTGTGAGAAATTCCTAGCTCTCTGTGATAGATAAGTAGAATGAGATATTGGCTTCCATTGATTGCCAAGTATATATGAGCCGCACCATGAGAAAACCAGCCCCATGTGGTTCTGGGATGATCTATGTATGAAAAGAATTGGAACCACTGCCTTTACCATTGCATGATCGTAAGAGGTGACTAATAGGGTCTTAACACTTGGTTTTGCTGTAACTCTGTGATTCCAGCAGGTATGCAAATTTTGATTCCATACCTCATGTTTTTATTTCGATGTAAATGAGATGTGAAACCAAAATTTACAGTCCTGATTGGCGCCATATAACCTATACTGTGTTGGTGTGCCGTAAAACCCAAATAAATAGATAAAATGAGAAAACCAGCATAGTGCATCTGCTTTCAAACCCTATTGCACTTAGAGTGACCATAAGTGAACAGCATTGATCTAGGTCCTTGCTGGTCGCAAATGCATTATGTTGGTTTTCTCATGGTGCAGCTCAAATTATTATTGATATTTCTTGCATAGTGAACAAGAGGTTGTGGTATTTTCTCTACTCTAGAGTTGCTGAAACTTCTCTTACACCCTGGGCTGAAGGATGATTCTCATGCTGTAAATTACTTCATTTATGACACTGTTATTACATTATTTGAGCTGCGCCATGAGAAAACCAACATAGTGGCTATGCGACCGCGCAGTCTGGTCAGGATCCATGCTGGTCACAAAGCCATTATGTTGGTTTCCTCATGGTGCGGCTCATTTATAAATGATTGCTTAACCATTATCATGCTGGACATGTTTGATTCTGCCTTTGCGACCTGTGTAGATCATGATCAGCCTATACTTCCATGCAGTCTGATCATGGTCTGCACTTTGCGATATCAGGGGTGTAAAATTCCACTCGCCCACACGCATTGGCATTGTAAAGTCTGAGTAGGACGAGTGGACCTCGCTGTATACTCGACCGATCGGGCGAGTGTTTTTTTTTACATCCTTCCTTTACCAAAGTTCAGAAATTACATCTCCAAAACGTCAACAAACTTTGAGATGGTTCAGTCCCTACCTGGATTGACTGGAATTTACCCGCGAATCGTAAAGATATCAAAACGTCATGCCGGTAATTTTCCATTCCACAAGCACGTGCGACCTATCGTAGTATCTAATTTACATCGACACGTACACAAAAACCGTGCGTAGTGCATTCATTTTTTAACATTTTCGCTTCAATTTTTGAACACCCCTTGAGAAATAATACAATTTGAATTCTATAATGATTTTAATAAGATATCGACAGAAATGTAGGCAAAATTCTATAAAAACGGTCAAATTTTCATATAATCATTTGTAAAATTTCAAACAGCGCAATCTTCGTTACTTATTTCTTCCTAAAAGTAAATAAATGATGAATACTCTGGGCATAAAATTCAGACTTTTGACCAGAAAGTACAACAAACAGAATAAAAAATCATAAATAATGAAAAAGCGGCAGCAATTACAATACATGGAGTAATACGATTTTTGGCAAACAGATTTCTGTTAATGCGGCAGAATAGGTTACGTGACCTCTTGAACGTAAATAGAAATGCGATTTTAAAATAAAGCAATGTGATGTCCTTGCAGTTTTTAATAAGTTTTAAATGAATCTTTGTACATGTATTTTTTGGCAGACAATTTAAAAGTTTTTCTTGTCAAACAATAATGTAAATTCCTTGAGGGCAAATAGGTCACAGAGGTAGGATATCCACTACTATCGTTTGAGACATTTTCGTTTTATACGGGATATAGCAAATTTGCTTTCGATAACAAATTAAAGAAGGAACTTTTTATTGATTTCTATTTCTCAGCAATTTTAAGAACCGAGGCGGTACGATCAGACAGTGATGTGTCACATGGCGCGAAAACATGACGTAATGTCATGACAATCTCGAGCAGAAATACCGCTTTGATCTCCACTTCAGATGTCAAGATACCGACACACTTCTTTTAACTCTTTAAGGGGGTGTAAATTGATAATGAAAACAAGGTCAATTACTTAGTTTATCCAAAGAGCTATCAACTGAATAATTACTGATAATCGTTAACGTTTTTTTTTTTGTCTCTTTCAAAACGGGTGGATGGACGATGATTATTGTGTCCAATTTTTTTAGACACTTTTCAAAATAAATATTTTTCAGGAAATAATAATTTTGTACATAATACTCCTTTCATAAAAGTGACAGTATTAAAAGTGTCATTAGGGCGAATGGCTGTTCACTAAGGGCGAGTAGATATTACTGGCTACTAGTCCTGCAGGGCGAGTGGTGTGAAAAATTTTTTTACACCCCTGGATATTCAGTCAGTATCTTTTTGGTAAGCACCCCTTTTAACAATTAATGGTACTGTCCAAATTGAAAGATGGAAAAGTTCATTCTATTTTAGAAATTTAGCACTGGTCACAAAGGCAGAATCAATCATGTCCAGCATGAGAATGGTTAATATAATTATGGATGTTGTTTTCAAAGCAAGGATAGCTTTATATAATAGTACAGTGCACTTCTTTAAATGCATTACTTGCCTGAGGATTCAAAAGAGATTATGTATTTAAAAAAAAACATGAAGAAACTATTGTAACTTTTTGAGGTACAATCCAAGCTCTGTCCTCAAAAATACTTCAACATGAATACTTGTGATGTGTGCTTCATATTAGTAGAGTAAACTTGAGGATGCATGTAATGAAACTCAAAATGTGTACAAGGATTTAACTTTCTTATTGTTACAGTACATATGTGTTGATCATGTTTGATGGCTGAGTTTTGAAGATTTTAGATGCTTTTTTTTAGCTCACCTGTCACAAAGTGACAAGGTGAGCTTTTGTGATCGTGCGGTGTCCGTCGTCCGTCGTGCGTACGTGCGTCCGTGCGTCCGTAAACTTTTGCTTGTGACCACTCTAGAGGTCACATTTTTTGTGGGATCTTTATGAAAGTTGGTCAGAATGTTCATCTTGATGATATCTAGGTCAAGTTCGAAACTGGGTCACGTGCGTTCAAAAACTAGGTCAGTAGGTCTAAAAATAGAAAAACCTTGTGACCTCTCTAGAGGCCATATATTTCATGAGATCTTCATGAAAATTGGTCTGAATGTTCACCTTGATGATATCTAGTTCAGGTTCGAAAGTGGGTCACGTGCCTTCAAAAACTAGGTCAGTAGGTCAAATAATAGAAAAACCTTGTGACCTCTCTAGAGGCCATATTTTTCATGGGATCTATATGAAAGTTAGTCTGAATGTTCATCTTGATGATATCTAGGTCAGGTTCGAAAGTGGTTCACGTGCCTTCAAAAACTAGGTCAGTAGGTCAAATAATAGAAAAACCTTATGACCTCTCTGAAGACCATATTTTTCATGGGATCTGTATGAAAGTTGGTCTGAATGTTCATCTTGATGATATCTAGGTCAAGTTCGAAACAGGGTCATGTGCGGTCAAAAACTAGGTCAGTAGGTCTAAAAATAGAAAAACCTTGTGACCTCTCTAGAGGCCATACTTGTGAATGGATCTCCATAAAAATTGGTCAGAATGTTCATCTTGATGATATCTAGGTCAAGTTTGAAAGTTGGTTACGTGCCCTCAAAAAGTAGGTCAGTAGGTCAAATAATGAAAAAACGTTGTGACCTCTCTAGAGGCCATATTTTTCATGGGATCTGTATGAAAGTCGGTCTGAATGTTGATCTTGATGATATATAGGTCAGGTTTGAAACTGGGTCAATTGTGATCAAAAACTAGGTCAGTAGGTCTTGAAATAGAAAAACCTTGTGACCTCTCTAGAGGCCATACCCTTGAATGGATCTTCATGAAAATTGGTCAGAATGTTCACCTTTATGATATCTAGGTCAAGTTTGAAATGGGTCACGTGCCTTAAAAAACTAGGTCAGTAGGTCAGATAATAAAAAAACCTTGTGACCTCTCTAGAGGCCATACTTTTCATGGGATCTGTATGAAAGTTGGTCTGAATGTTCATCTTGATGATATCTAGGTCAAGTTTGAAATTGGGTCAACTGCGGTCAAAAACTAGGTCAGTAGGTCTAAAATTAGAAAAATCTTTTGACCTCTCTAGAGGCCATATTTTTCAATGGATCTTTATAAAAATTGATCTGAATGTTCACCTTGATGATATCTAGGTCAGTTTAGAAACTGGGTCACGTGCAGTCAAAAACTAGGCCAGTAGATATAAAAATAGAAAAACCTTGTGACCTCTCTAGAGGCCATATTTTTCATGAGATCTTCATGAAAATTAGTGAGAATGTTCACCTTGATGATATCTAGGTAAAGTTCAAAACAGGGTCATGTACCTTCGAAAACTAGGTCAATAGGTCAAATAATAGAAAAACCTTGTGACCTCTCTAGAGACCATATTTTTCAATGGATCTTCATGAAAATTGGTCAGCATTTTTATCTTGATAATATCTAGGTCAAGTTCAAAACTGGGTCACATGAGCTCAAAAACTAGGTCACTATGTCAAATAATAGAAAAAACGACGTCATACTCAAAACTGGGTCATGTGGGAAGAGGTGAGCGATTCAGGACCATCATGGTCCTCTTGTTTTTTTTATAAATCTTCCTAAATTTGAAGGATTTCTAGGATGACAGGAAAACATGTTATTTAATTATTAAGTAACAGATTCTTTATTTCGCTATAACATAGAAAGTTTTATGAGTCCATAAACCACTAGCTAGCTTATAGAAAGTCTTGTTCAACCCAGATACTTGCCCCTGATGAAATAATGCCCAGAGGGACACTTTGGGTCTTCCTCCACCATGGAATAGCTGGAAAAGTCACCATATGACCTAATTTGTGTCTCTGTGACTCTAAACCAAAAGCAAAAAAATAAATAAAATTGATGCATATTGAACAAAGATTGTTATCATTTGGCTTTTAAAGATAACATCATTATTTACATTACCATAACATAGACTTTTATCATTTGTTTGTTAACTTAATTGATCAATTGACATGTTGTGTCTTCTGGTGTTCTTTTCAATTTATCTGAAATGGTTATTGTTTACCTGGGATATTTTAAGTCAATTAAATTGACTTCTTACAGAATAAGGAGTGTTTATGACATATTGGTTAAGACGGCTGACTTTGAATCACTTGCCTCTTCCAGCTGTTTGTTTGTACACTGCTTGTTAGTGTAGAATTCTGTCCTATGTGGGAGCTGTCCTAGTTGCTTGCCTAAACCTTTTGATTCTTACCCATGAGTATGACATTCTAGCATTTGCGGGAGCTATCCATTTAGCTTGCACAAACTCATTGGTTCTCACCTTTGTTAAAATTTTGTCCGATGTGGGAGCTGTCCAGTTAGTTTGCCCAAAATCATTGCTACCTCTTAAGAATAGATTTTTGTCTATCTGATTAGATTGTTCAAAACCATTATATCTCACCTTTGTGCGGAGAATTCTGTTATGTCTAGGAGTCATCCTATTACCTTATCCAAAACCATTTGTTCTCCTCTCTTGAAAGCAGAATTCTATCATGTTTGGGGGCTTTTCCATCAAATTATCCAAAACCGTTGTTTCCCACCCATGAGAGTGAATTCTTTCTAGTGGGGCAACTATTGGTTCTCACCTCTGTGCATAGTATTTTGTTTGGTGAGGTTGACCCAGGTCAAGGTCAAGGTTACATTGGCAGTCAAAGGTTGAATAGGTTAACTTCTTCTGTGTTTCATATCTCTGCAGGAAGGATTTTTCTAAAGGTAGCATATCATTCTTTTTAACCTCATTGAACTGATATGCACTGCCAACAACACAGGTCACTTGGTCTAAGGTCAAGGTCAAGCATGATGGTTGGTCAGACAGCTTTATTTCGAACTGTTAATAGATTTTAAAATCAGGTCACATGAATGGTAACCATCATTATACAACGAGATATACATGCTACCAATGTCACCAGGTCAAAGATAAAGATCATACTTGTATGTCGAAGGTCAAATAGCTTGATTTTGTGTCAACTCCATGTCTTATAACATGCTAGAAGGATTTTCATTAGCCTGCTGGAGGCAACTGATCTTGTGTTTGCGACCAGTGCAGACCAAGATTAGCTTGCACATCTGTGCAGGCTGATATGGTCTTCACTGTTCGCTACTCAGTCTGTAAATTTTCACTGAACACCCCTTTGAACATTAAATGGTATTGCCAAAATTAAATGATGGACCAATCCATTTTAGAAATTTAGCAGGATAAAAGTTAAACATTTCACTTATTTACCTCATTGATTAAACCAATGTGCATGCACAACAAAGGTAACTTAAGTCCAAGATCAAGGTCATTCTTGGAGGTCAAAGGTTATGATCACAACATTGTACCTTCCCTGTGTCAAAGTAGCTTCCGGGGCTGTTATTAACTTTCAGTGATTGCTCTAGTTCCGTAAGATTTGGACAGAATGCTTCTGAGTTTGAGCTTATCACTATAACAGTGTCAGTACTTTTGAAAACAAAAATTACTCTTCAACAATAGAGATACTGAGATTTCAGGATTACATATATAAAAAAATCCTAATATTTATCTTGCAAAAAGTTATTGGGGATTTATTTAAATTTCTTTAGGCCTGACAAAAACTGGTATATTTTGTATTTCATATGCAGTTTACTCTGGTAAAAAGACATTCCTGATTATTTCTTGAAACTTTGTGTCAGATAGTCAAAGTATTACTAATTTATAACTGGTATAGTTATAACCAAGGCCTAAAATACAGGATCGGAAAATTTTTACAGTCTTGCCATCTCATTCTTGCCTTCCAAACATTTTTTAAGGTTGTGCACAGGTTATGATAATCAAAAATTGACACGTTCTCTATATACAGTTTTATATTCTTAGATTATAATAGAAAGTCCTTTGGGCATTCAGCAAAATTTGTGTGCGAAGAAAGTTAAAAATTCATGACCGGAGTACCTAATCATACGGAAATTGCCATGTGTTATTATCAGTCCGCTACTTAAGAAAAGTCTTCCCAATTTTAGGTATCACAAACAATATATTTGGACCTGGATCTATTTTGACAAAAATGTAAAGGAACACAATATCATTTCCCATTATGTTTCATACGAAGCTGTTCTTAGTACAAAAGAGTTTCATTTTTGATAATAGAAAGTTGTATTATTTGCAAAATTTAATCATTACTCTTTATATTGGGACAGATTAAACCCTTTGGGCAAAAAATATTTATTGAGCATTTAATTGCTTGTGTAATTAAACAGAAATAAGTAAATGAAGTATTTATTGATTTACCTATGGTGAACTTGTTATGAAAGATATATTGGACTGCAATAAATCTTGTTTTGTTAGTCAAAAGTGTAAAAAGGTTAACTAGAGGCAATGTCACTTAGGCTCTCTCATGGGAGGATTTTCTCTGGAGTCATATAAAAAACTGACAAGGTGACAAATATTGTCATAAATAACCAATGATTATGGTGTATATTTGTAATTATGTTCTGACAGAGTTTCATGTTAACTGTCATTTTCTGATTGTTTCTTATTCATGGGTATAAGAAATGATTATCAGACAAACTTGTTTTTATATACTATGTGTGAAGCTTAGTGTTATTAGATTCATAGCCAAAGCAGTAGACTTGACTACTGTGTAGAATTTATTCAATAAACATTTTTATCTCCTTGAATAAAAAAAATACTCATTAAAAGCATAATCATGGATTGAATCCCCAAGTTCCTTTATATACTACAAAGTTACTGATATTAATTAAATATTTATTCATGCATAAGTTTTTCTATATTTCATTTATAAAAGTATTAGTTTACTACTTGTCAATACAAGCAGTAATAGCCATGGTATTATGAGTTTGCAGCATTTATGTTGTCAGTTTTGTCAGAGGTTGCCAAATTAACTTCAGTTATATTGTCAGTTCTGTCTCAGAGTAACATGGAAGTTTGCTTCAGTTATATTGTCAGTTCTGATTCTGGTTGTCAGTTTGATCTGCTTCATAACTATTGTAAATACTGTCTCGAAGGGAAATATTATGTGATACCCCCGGTGTCCGTCTGTTAGCAATTTCGTGTCCGCTCTGTAACTCTTGAACCCCTTGAAGGATTTCAGAGAAACTTGACACAAATGTTCACCACACCAAGATGACGTGCAGAGCCCATGTTTTGGATGTCTCGCTTCAAGGTCAAGGTCACACTTACTTGGCGGCGCTGTTGTCAGTTCTGTCGCAGGCTGCTAGTTTGCTTTATTCATGTTATCATTTGTATCACTGGTTACCAGTTTGCTTCATTTATTTTGTCAGTTCTGTCACAAGTTACCAGTTGCTACATTTGTATTGTCAGTACTGTCACAGGTTACCAGTTGCTACATTTATATTGACAGTACTGTCACAGGTTACCAGTTTGCTACATTTATATTGTCAGTTCTGACACAGGTTACCAGTTTGCTACATTTATATTGTCAGTTCTGTCCCAGGTTACCAGTTTGCTACATTTGTATTGTCAGTACTGTCACAGGTTACCAGTTTGCTACATTTCTATTGTCAGTTCTGACACAGGTTACCAGTTTGCTACATTTATATTGTCAGTGCTGTCACAGGTTACCAGTTTGCTTCATTTATATTGTCAGTACTGTCACAGGTTACCAGTTTGCTTCATTTATATTGTCAGTTCTGTCACAGGTTACCAGTTTGCTACATTTATATTGTCAGTTCTGTCACAGGTTACCAGCAAACTTACATTTATATTGTCAGTTCTGACACAGGTTACCAGTTTGCTTCATTTATATTGTCAGTTCTGACAGGTTACCAGTTTGCTACATTTATATTGTCAGTTCTGTCACAGGTTACCAACAAACTTACATTTATATTGTTAGTTCTGACACAGGTTACCAGTTTGCTACATTTATATTGCCAGTTCTGTCACAGGTTACCAGTTTGATGCATTTTTATTGTCAGTTCTGACACAGGTTACCAGCAAACTTACATTTATATTGTCAGTTCTGACACAGGTTACCAGTTTGCTACATTTATATTGTCAGTTCTGTCACAGGTTACCAGTTTGATGCATTTTTATTGTCAGTTCTGACACAGGTTACCAGTTTGATGCATTTTTATTGTCAGTCACCAGTTTCATTCATTTATATTTTTGATGAACTTGTATGGAAAATACCAACTTAATTCTTAATTCATATAACTAACTATATTATCAATACTGGCTAAGCAGATTTAGTAAATAAGGTTTCATTGCATCTCTAGTGTTATTGAAAAAGATTATTTTAACTACAATCCAAAAACAATATATTTGCATGATTCAGATTGTTATTTATAGAGATTTGATTCAATACTTGACTTGATATTTAAACGGTTAATTACATTGTAAGCTTAGAAAATGAGATTTGTTTTCAGTTATTTACCAGTACTTCGGATTAAAGAGCATTCAAAAGGTTCAACAACCCATTTAGCCTGTAGTGAATGATTGAACTTTTTATGTCAAATATTAGATATAACATGTCAGCTTCAGTGACTTCTTTGAAAATCAATTTTTATCCTGTGCACAAGGGATCCAAATTCAGGGAATGCTGACAGGAATAACAAAAAAGGTTGGTCAGCTGGTGAAAAAAAAAAAAATTGGACATAACATTAATATGAAAAAGTTTTATATATTTATCCATCCTTAAAAAACATAGGAAACTTCAACTCAGTTGCCATTCTGCCCTGTTGGTTCTATGCCACTCCCTCTCCAGTACACACAAAACCATCCTCCACCTGCACGCAACTGCCCTCACCCCCTCCCCATCCCCACACCTCAAGAATGAAGAATATTCATTGATATAAGGAAGCTGTTTTGACTGTAATGTCTCTATCCATCTTTAAATGTCAGCCAACAAAAAACAGAAGTACATATAGCAGTTTATGTAAGTCTTCCAGGAAATTATAAGTGTGGCTGAGTGACATATTGGAGAAAATGATTATGTCTTAAAAGCGGAACATTATGCATGGAGAAATTCTATTGGCTGACAAGATTGTTAGTATCATTGTACTTTAATGTCAGTTTCGGAGGATTGTCAAAGTCGGGAATAAAGAAACAAAGGGAAAACAAAAAAGACATTGAAAATTAGTGATTAACCACATTCCGAAATTTATACTTTTTGCTACATTGTTTACATAATCTTCTTCAGTTGTTTCCTTGTAAACAATTGTTACCTTTAGTCATGTTTACCATTCTGTAACCTAGGAGATTTTAGAAAATCTATTCTTGGAAATGGTTAAAGTTTGATATACAATAATTTTATGCTCATGTCAATTTTGTGATTTTGTTATTTTTCCCCCCCCGGTGAAAATGTTTTTAATTGTTACATAGTTTGTTACAGAGTTTTGTAGTTGTATTTACAAAATGAATTGTTAACATAATTTTATGAGTATTTTAAAGAAACCGGTTTATAAGAATATAGATCTGCAGAAGTGATTGTTATAGAATTTAGTCTTTTTTTCTGCTGTTAAGAGTATGTTTATGTATTTAACTGACTGGTTCATATCTAATGGGTTAGACATGTTTGATATTAAGTCATATTTTATGAAAGGCGTCCTTGTAATATTCAATAATTGTACATTGTTAGATTTATTTTGAGAAAATGCATGAGTTCTTTAATGGAGATATTGCACAACTTTAGAAACACAATATTATCCCACAAAAGAATGAGTGTGTATTTCTCAATGTAACTTTAATGACCCTTTAATTATATAATTATATATATATATATATATATATCTACACTTACCATTAATGATTGTTAAAAATGTGTTCTTTAGCCAAATGAGTATATAATAATGAATGCTTCAAGAGAAGTAATAAGTTAAAAACAATAAACATGCAATGTTTTGGTCTTTCAAAGTATCTGGGATGTTTTTCATGTTTTTCTAAAAAGAAAAAAAGAAACATTATATGTAAGTTTTAATATTAATCACTAATTTTTCTGTATTTTATCATATCACCTGAACTTGTCTAGTCTAGGGTAAGCTTTATGTATAGGTAGTTTGTCTGGCATCTGTCATCCACCATTAGCATTTTAACTCAAACATCTCCAAAACTACAGTCCAGAATTACACCAAACTTGGTCTGTAGCATCCTGGCAAGGTCCTGTTTCAATTTTTTTAATGGGGCATTTGGCCCCTTTTAAGGGCCACTAATGTGAAAATGCTAAAAAAGAAAACCTTTGAACAACTTCTTCTCAGGAAACATTTGATGGATCTTAATCAAACTTTTAAGGTTGCTAGAGGTAAAAAGTTGTAATGTTGTTAAATGAACTCATGAAGAGCTTGATGGATCTTCATCAGACTTTCTCTGTAGCATTCTTCTTAAGTCCTGTATTAAATTTCTAAAGGGCCTTTAGAGCTAAAAATAGAAATATCTTTAAATGACTTTCCCTTGAACTACATG
The DNA here is from genome assembly GCF_021730395.1 of Mercenaria mercenaria. NCBI lineage: Eukaryota > Metazoa > Mollusca > Bivalvia > Venerida > Veneridae > Mercenaria > Mercenaria mercenaria. The sequence goes on along the minus strand of NC_069370.1, from coordinate 16,798,179 downwards.
ACGGAGCTTCATTAAACTTAGTCTGTAGCCCTCTCTCAGATTTGTTCAAACTGGGGCACTTGAACCTTTTTGTGCTTTTGATACAAAACACAATTGTTATTTGTGATTCTGTTTGTTAAACATGTATTCAAAGGTCAGGTGCGTGACTTAGGGTCACTGTTGCCCGTTTGTTTTATGTTATACAATTTGATGAAATACTGTGTATTTTCAGTGAAATATATAAAATTCATATCTCTCACATTGTGAATAATACAGTGTTTGATTATTTTTTTAATGTTTTCTTTTTTATCAGTTCAACAAAGAATAAAAAGACCTTTTTGTTTCACAGTAATATAGAAATGTGCACATTTTGGTATAGTTTTCCTGTATCTGTGTGAGTCCAACAGGTGTAAATGTTTTAATTGCACACCTCATTTTTTTATTATGCCCCCCTTCGAAGAAGGAGGGGTATATTATTCTGCAGATGTCTGTCGGTAAGTTGCTCGGTTGGTCTATCGGTCGGTATGTAGACCAATCCGTTTCCAGATGTTAACTCAAGAACGCTTGGGCCTAGGATCATGAAAACTGATATAGAGGTTGGTCATGACCAGCAGATGACCCCTATTGATTTTGAGATCAGTAGATCAAAGGTCAAGGTCACAGTGATCTGGAAGAGTTAAAAGGTTTCTTGATGATAACTCAAGAATACTTTGGCCTAGGATCGTGGAAGTTGATAGGGAGGTTGGCCATGACCAGCAGATGACCCCTATTGATTTTAAGGTTAGTAGGTCAAAGGTTAAGGTCACAGTGACCCGGAATAGTTAAACGGTTTCCAGACAATAACTCAAGAAATCTCGGTCCTAGGATCATGAATGTTGATAAGGAGGTTAGTCATGACAGCAGATGACCCCTATTGATTTTGAGGTCAGTAGATGCAAGTTCAAGGTCACAGTGACAGTGAACAGTTGAACCGTTTCCGGATGATAACTTAAGAATGCTTGGACCTAGGATCACGAAACTGGATAGGGAAGTTGATCATGATCAGCAGATGACCCCTATTGATTTTGAGGTCAGTATGCAAAGGGTCAAGGTCACATTGACCCAGAACAGTTAAGCATTTTTTTTATGATAACTTGAGAATGCTTGGGCCTAGGATCATGAAAGTTGATAGGGAGCTTGTTCATGACCAGCAGATGACTCCTATTGATTTTGAGGTCAGTAAGTCAAAGGTCAAGGTCACATACCAGGAACAGTGAAACATTTTCCGGATGATAACACAAGAACGCTTGGGCCTAGGGTCATGAAAGTTGATAGGGAGGTTAATCGTGACCAGCAGATGACCCCTATTGATTTTAAGGTCAGTAGGTCAAAGGTCAAGGTCACAGTGACCTGAAACATTTACACCGTTTCCAAACGATTACTTGAGAACGCTTGGGCCTAGTATCACGAAACTTGATAGGGAGGTTGATTATGATCAGCAGATGACCCCTATTGATTTTGAGGCCAGTAGGTCAAAGGTCAAGGTCACATTGACCCAGAACAGTAGAACGTTTGTGTACAGTGACCAAATAATTTCTGTTCTTTGAGCAATTACTGAATGCATCAATGGGGGGCATTTTGTGTTCTACGAGCTCTTGTTTCAATGTAAGTGAGATGGGAAAACAAAACTTTTCAGTCCTTTTTTTGCATCATATTAATTGTTCTATGGTACTCTGTAAAATCCATATCAGTAAATCAGTATTCACAAAAAAAGAGACATGATGTTAAATGTAGATTTCTAATTAAAGTCCATGTAGATGAAAATATTTAAAGTTTTCACCCAAAATCTGCATAAAGGATAATTATACAAATTTTCACCTTATATTTGCATAAATGATATTCAAATTTTTCACCTTATATTTGCATTAAGGATGTTCAAATGTTTCACCTTATATCTGCATAGTGGATATATTTTTGCCCTATCTTCCCCCCCAAAAAAGCTGTCTAAAAATATTCCAATTTTTCAATTCATGTAAATGAAGATATACAACAAATTTTTCACTTAAAATGAGATAAACCATAATGTTCAAACCAAGCTGTGAACAAGAAGCTGAAATGTGAAAACTGACTTTATAGAAAACCAGTTGAGAATTTTCTTCTCGAGAGAAGAAAATAACTATTTGTTATCTTTTGTTTGTATGTAAGTTTATTTATAGTCCCCAATGGTAACATAAGGGACACTCCTCCAGAATACTGTTAGTAATGTTAGTAGGAAGATAGTGCAAGATAAAGAAGACACTCCTATTCCTGGAGCTTCCCTGGTTCTTTTAACATGACAGGTGTAAAGCATCCATACACGGGACTCTTATCCCAATGTTAGTAAATTTTAGTTGCAGGAGAGGGGGCTCAAACTCACAACCCTTGTTTCGTAGTCAAACAGTGTTACCATTGGACCGCTGCATCCACTCTCTATTTATTTGCTATCATGTTTGGTGTGCCTTTTTAAGGAACTATTGTAGAAAGCATAAAACTGTGAAATTATTAATACATGTAAAAATGAGACAATTTTCGTAGATTTTGTGGTTGCTTCAAAAGGTTTCAAGCCCAAGCCAACAATTAAAATTTCCAATAATATTAGCCTTCAAATTTTGAAATCCACATGTCTATGTCCCTGCAATGTAGATTCATGGTTGAAATTATTTTTATTTTTTTGCAGAGTCAGTATATTTTGGGGTTAATGAAGCAAAAATATTCTTACATATATATATATATATATATATATATATATATTTTTTTTTGTATGCACATGTATTATACTTTGTTTTAAAAAAATATGTTGAATGTTTTATTTACTCACGATTCTGTTTTTGTTTTGTTGTTGAATCATTCCTTGTTGTGAGGTGACAATAGAATGTAGCCAAGCAAGCATGTTATAATTGATTTACACACGGCAAAGAGGTTATATGTCTGGCAGTATAGTTTCATTAGAGCATAACCTGAATAAATTATATTGAGCAGCATCAAACTATTTAGGGTGTTTAAAATCAATTAAAGCATGCTAAAATTTGCTGTATAATATTTGGTATGTAATATGATTATAAATTATATGTAAAATAGTAGAACAAATATGGAAGCACTATTTCTTAGTGATTACATGTTGTAGGTTGATGTAACAACATTGTTAGCATGTATTATTGAGAAATAAAACATGATTTGTCACATTAGAATTTGACATGTTAAACATGTTAATATAGAATATCCCATACTGCAGATTGCATAATACTGGCATTTTTATATTTTTCACATTTAGAATTTAGAAAACTCATGAATATTAAACTGTGTCCAGTAACATATTTAGCTTAAAGTAACCAATTTGTAACAACACAAATAAACTGCCAGCAATATCAAACATTGCAAAGCTATGACACGCGAAACGAGAAGAAGAAGAAACATTGTGAAATTAGCAAGAAAAAACATTATAGTTACACTGACAATAAAATTGCTAAATAAAAGCAAATTCAACAATGCTCAGTGTGCAGTATTCAATTGCTCTGTCTTTTTCATGCCCCCACAGAGGCTGGCATATAGTTATCACACTTTCCTTAGTAAGTTTACACATCTAAAACAACTTGGCTATGCCTTTTGAAGGTTTCAAGGATTCAAGGGTACCCATTTGAAATTTTGCACAAATGTTTTGCATGATTATAAACTGTGTTGTGCACAAGGGTTGGTTCCTCAGAGAAGAACCTACACATTTCTTTGTTTATTTATGTAACGGTTGTGAAGGCCATGGTTTTGCTTCTGTGTTGGTATTCATAATAAATATATTATGTACATTGCAAAATAAGTTATCATTTATTTATAAGAGAGTTTGTTATGCCTACTGCTTAAGTACTGTGTAAGGACAAGTAATTCAAGATTTGGTGTAACAAAGATGAAAGGAATTGTTAAAGAATTGATGTGACAAAGCAAACAAAGAATTATTCATAGATAACAAGGTCAAAACAAAGGCGTTAAAGAAAATGGTTGAGGAATGGTTAAGAAAAGTAATGGCAGAAAAACCTGTGCCGACTTTAAACTGGTATAACTTGCATAAAACCTCTCTCTTAATTATTATCATGTTTCAGTGATACAGGATAGTGTAAATGCAAAGACATGGTGTGTTTTTTCATGTTAGGTGTGGATCCCCAGGGATTGGTCGGAGCCGAAGCCAAGTAGGTCAAGGGAACCAACTAATTATCCCCGAGGATTTTAGCAGATTCTTTAACAGAAAACAAAGATCTTATTCTAGCATAAAACCTGTTAAAAGCTAAAAAATGATACGGTGAAATCATTAATATTCTTGGGGGACTAATTTTCGTGGATTTCGTGGTTGAGTCAATCCACGAAATTTAATCCCAACGAACAAGTAAAATTCCCATTCATTTTATGTTCAAAAGTTGAAATCCACGAATTCATATCCCCACAAAATTGCCCTTTTGACCAAAACCACGAAATTTCATGCCCACGAAATTAAATGATTTTACAGTATAATGCTGTGATATAATGTTAACAACTCGATATGACTGTTAACTGCTTAATTCTGACGTTTGGATAATGAATGGCTAACATTATTTAAGTAATTTATATACACCTGTTTTTCGGTAAGTTGTTTCGTTAATACACTAATACCGTGTTCACACTAGCAGAACGGTTTTATTTTTATTAGGCACTAATTGGCTATAATTGGTATTTGACATACAAAACCCATCAAAATATAATCTAGTTTGCGTCCACACTAGGCAAAGAAATGTGGTTTAAATATATAATGCAATGTTGGAAGTTAACAAATATCTTGCAATAAGCAAACAAGGTTACAAAGAATTGAGGCTAACAGAAACAAGAAGGGATCATCAATATTTAAACTTATGTGTTCATCTAAGAATTTCTTTTCATTTCATTTATTGTCCATTTTGAGCGTCAGCATGACTCCATATCGCAATTTAATGTCTTTGTTTCAACAACAGTCCAATTACTTTTGCCAGCCATAGCATCAATTGTTTGATACAAAAGAGAAACACATGGTATTCACCCTCCAAAAGGTAAGATCTGTGGATTTGGGATTGTAAAACCAGTTATAACCCACATTTGCGTTCACATTTGTAAAATAATATAGCATTACTTTTTAATGTAGTATTAAAACCACCTTCCGAGGTAGTTTTAATGCTACATTACAGAAACCACTTGACCTTTACAAAATTCACGTTTTACACCACATATAGTGTGGACGCAAACGAGTTTAAAAAATAAACCCAAGTTAATGTAGGATTAAAAACGTAGTCTGAACGCGGTATAAAGGTAACAATTTTGCCCACACTTAAACAAAGTCAGAAGTTTGTCCTAATAAAAGTTTGGTCATGTGGGATCAGAAACAAGATCACTATGTCAAATTATAAAAAAAAAAAAATGTTAACATTATTAGCATATTTTCTACCTCACCTATGAAACCTGGTCTAGGTCAAGTTTGAAACTTCATCATCTGGGATCAAAAAGTAGGCCACTAGGTGAAATAATAGAACAACATTGTTAATATTTAGAGGTCATATTTTCTACGTAATCATGAAAATTGGTAAAAATACTTGTCTTTATGAAATCTACATCCAGTGTGAAACTGTGCCATTTGGGTAAAAAAAAAAAATAGGTCACTATGTAAAATCATAGAAAAACCTTACAGTATAACGGTTATATTTCCTACTGATTTATACATTGTATGAAACTTGTTCAGAATGTTTGTCTGTATGAAATCTAGGAAAGCTTTGGAAATGGCTTAATTGGTGTCAAAAACTACTACTAGATCTTAGAAAAACCTTGTTAACTCTCTAAATGCCATATTTTCTTCTTGAATTATATGAAACTTGATTGGGATGTTTGTTTTCATCCAATTTAAGAGGTTGAAACTCTGTCAGTTGGTGGTCAGGAACTAAGTCACTAGGTTGACTAGTACAAAAAACTTGTAACTCTCCAGAGGCCATATTTCTACTTGATTAATATTATAGATCCTCCTCTATGAAATCTAGCTTAAGTTTAAAACTTGTTCATCATTATATATTTTCAAGGGGGTCCATTATGGCCTATAATGGCCCTCTTATAAGAATCTAAAGGGCTTGTGGTTGCATCAGTCCAGGAAATAAAGTCCAAGAATCAATCTACTTAACATAATATTCATTAAATATTAAGAGCCTGTATATTAGTACACAAATTGGCACATTAACAAGAGTGATATTCAGGGAGATTATAAGGATGTTTTAATGGTTAATATTGATTTTAAGTGCTATATCCTTTCCGCAGCCTTAACGTACTAAAACGTATTAGCGTCTGATGGCCCTTTTACGCTTCCGTAGAAACAACATTTATTACACGAAACTTATTTTGAAAATATTTCTGAGATGTCTAGGTCTGCAGCTCTCAAATACGGTTATATCTTACATCTAAGGCATATACTGACACTCTCAGACAACATCAAAAATGACATTTTGAGCGATTTGATGAAGTTCCAAAATTATAGATGGACCCGTGGGATTTCTGTTTATCCAGAGCTCAAATATTTTTTCATAGATTAAAAGCTGACATGCTGTACTAAAGCCCAGGTAATTTCAATTCGTAATAAAGTGCTGAAAATTGGCTCCCCAATAGCAAAAAAAAAAAAAAAAAAAAAAGAAGTCCATGCGCATACATTTAGACGGGGTGACCCCTGCGCGTGACCCCTGACTATCTACGAATCAAAATGCGGCTTTCGTTTTCAAGTTTAGCATTTCTACTTTCATTTTATTTACTTCCGGAAATAGCTGAAGGTCGAGTGACGTCATTTTCTGTGTTGTCAAAAACATACATGTGCCTGGCGAGATTGCATAAATATGTGCTGGCCATCCTAAGGATATGAGAAAGAAGGCAATATTGAAGGCAATGATTTTTAGCTCATCTGATTTTTTGAGAAAAAATGATCAGTTATTGTCATCATTTGATTGGCGTTGGCATTGCCTGGTTAAGTTTTATGTTTAGGTCAGCTTTTCTCCTAAACTATCAAAGCTATTGCTTTAAAACTTGCAACACTTGTTCACCATTAATTAGCTGACTCTGTACAGCAAGAAAAATAACTCTATCCTGCTTTTTGCAAGAATTATGGCCCTTTTAGGACTAAGAAATTATCAGATTTCTTGGTTAAGTTTTATGTTTAGTTCAACTTTTCTCCTAAACTATCAAAGCTATTGCTTTGAAACTTGTAGCACTTGTTCACCATCAAAAGCTGACTTTGTATGGCAAGAAACATAACTCCATCCTGTTTTTTGCAAGAATTATGGCCCCTTTTGGACTCAGAAAATATCAGATTTCTTGCTTACGTTTTGCGTTAAGTCAACTTTTCTCCTTTATGGTCAAAGCCATTGCTTTAAAACTTGGAGCAGTTATTCACCATTAACAGCAAGTGTTGTAACTCTGCATTGCTTTTTGCAACAATTATGGCCCCTTTTTGACTTAGAAAAAATCATGGGTAGGTCAATATTTCTATTATACGGAGACAAAAAAATCAGATGAGGGTCTGCACCTGCTCTTGTTAGTAGAATACCGGTATGATAAAGCAGTTATGTCAGTATGTTTCAATACATTACTAACACCAGTATTCTAACATGGGACGAAGGGGGTGGGGGGGGTGAATAGAGATAAGTACTTTTTTCTGAAAAAAAAACACAACATGACACTGATGAAAACTTGAAACATAAGGAGAGTCTCTGAAGAAAGAAGTATTGAGAAAACATGTGTGGTGCATGATTGAAGGTAGTTATTAGTTGTCAAATATGCATAGTACTCATTTGTTGAACTATTCATTTAAGGTAAGAAATTCGTGACTGAAATAATCTAGTATTTATTCTTGACCATACATAAGGTTAGAGTATCATGTACAATGACTTTTTATTTCTGGTTTGGTACCAGTGGTTACTACACATGGTCTCATGGCACAGGTTACACTGATTCTAAAAGTAATAAGGCACTGGTGAGACTGGGCTTAAGAATAGTCAAAAGGCACAGGTTAGACTGGGTCTAAAAATAGAAGGCACAGGTTGGACTGGGTCTGAAAATAATTAGAAGGCACAGGTGAGACTGGGTCTGAAAGTAATCAGAAGGCACCAGTAAGACTGCATTCAGTGGGTCTAAAAATAGTTGGGAGGCACGGGTTAGACTTGGTCTATAATAATCAGAAGGCACAGGTTAAACTGGGTCTAAAACTTGTCAGAAGGCATAGATGAAACTTGGTCTAAAAATAGTCAGAAGGCACATGTTAGACTGGGTCCAAAAATAGTCAGACGGCACAGGTTAGACTGGGTCCGAAAATTGTCAAAAGGTATTGGTTAGACTGGGTTTAAAATAGTCTAAAGGCACAGATTAGACTGGGTCCAAAAATAGTCAGAAGGCACTGGCTAGACTGGGTCTAAAATAGTCAGAAGGCACTGGCTAGACTGGGTCTAAAATAGTCAGAAGGCACAGGATTGACTGGGTCTAAAATAGTCAGAAGGCAAGGATTGACTGGGTTTAAAAAGAGTCAAAAGGCACAGGTTAGAATCTTCCTATAAATAGACATGTTTGGTACAGGTTTGTGTATTATACTGGTTGTATGAATAATGACTGGTATAGTAATTATGGTACACAGAAATCAAATAAGAAGAAGATTACTGATATTGATCTAGGAAAGGATTGGCATGAATATTTTATTCTTACCCTGAAGTGTTTGACCTTTATTTACTGTCCCATTAACAACAAAACCGGTTCTAAAATATTCTATTATTTGAACAGTCATTTTAGGGTGAGCTATTTTGATACTCCAGTTTCAGTTGTGTGTCATTAACAGTTTAATGTTAACACTCCAGAGGTCCCAGTTTTAGCCCAGTCTTATCAAACTTGTTCAGAATGTTTCCCATTGTAAAAATCTTGGATGAGTTTGGAATTTTCCCAGGCAAAATGTTTGTTTTATATAGATAGAACACAAGACTTTTAATTAGAAAGTAAACTGTTGTTACTTAGAATCCCAGGCAAGGTGTTTGTTTTATATAGGTAGAACACCAGTCTTATGATTGCAAGTTTGTATGTTAGAATTCCATGCAAGGTGTTTGTTCAATGTAGGTATATAACAAGACTTATAATCAGAAGATTGTTGGTGAGAATCTCAGACAAGGTATTTGTTCTGTATAGGTAAAACACAAAACTTTTAATTGGAAGGTTGTAGGTTAGAGTCCCATGCAAAATGCTTGTTCTGTGTAGGTAGAGCACAGCACTTAATCAGAAGGTTATATGTTAGAATCCCATGCAAAGTGTTTGTTCTATATAGTAAGGTTGCAGCATAGAATCCAAGGCAAGGTGTTTGTTCTATATAGTAAGGTTACAGCATAGAATTCAAGGCAAGGTGTTTGTTCTATATAGTAAGGTTGGCGTTAGAATCCAAGGCAAGGTGTTTGTTCTATATAAGTAAGGGTTGCAGATAGAATCAAGAGCAAGGTGTTTGTCTATAAGAGTTGCAGCAAAATCCAAGCAAGGTGTTTGTTCTATACAGTAAGGTTGCAGCATAGAATCCAAGGCAAGGTGTTTGTTCTATATAGTAAGGTTGTGGTTTAGAATCCAAGGCAAGGTGTTTGTTCTATATAGTAAGGTTGCAGCATAGAATCCAAGGCAAGGTGTTTGTTCTATATAGTAAGGTTGCAGCATAGAATCCAAGGCAAGGTGTTTGTTCTATACAGTAAGGTTGCAGCATAGAATCCAAGGCAAGGTGTTTGTTCTATATAGTAAGGTTGTGGTTTAGAATCCAAGGCAAGGTGTTTGTTCTATACAGGTGGAACACAAGACTTTTAATTGGAAGGTTGTAGGTTAGAATCCCAGACAAGGTGTTTGCTCTATAGAAGTTAAGCACAAAACTTTTAATCAGGAGGTTGTAGGTTAGAATTTTGTGTGAGGTTTATGTTCACATAGAGGACAGTATGTCTAAAGTCATTTGCTGTGGTCCCTGATTCATGTAGGGGGAGTTGTCAGTTACCATTAGAGGGCAATAATGTTCCATTGGGTTTGCTTTTTTAAGAATTACCACTTCAGTTTGCAAGATCCAGATTAAGTTGTACATCTTTCTTAAGGTCTTTAGAGCTGGCAGTAGGATCTTCTTGAGCATTTAAGGTGTCTTAAATAATGATGAATTGATGGCTAAAATGCACTTTTCCTTGTAAAACACTGCAGTTTAAGACTAGCCTGTAACTAGGTACCGGCCAGTCCCTTAGGTTTAGGTTTCTGCAGATGTTATAACATGAAATACCATGCGTTACACTTGCATTGATCTGGTAACTGAACAAAACAATTAATATATCAATACATGTATGTCACTTTTGTCACTTGTCATTTGATAAGGTGGCAAATCATCTTTGATAAGGTATGTGATAAATTGTGTCATTTTTCATGTAATTAAAGCATAATTAATGTCCATGCTATCATTAAATGGAAAATGTGTGTGTGTATGTGTGTTCTGGTTGAATGTCTTTTTCAAAACAATTTCAGTCATATAAATGACAGTGTCTACTTGTAGCAGTGAGCACAATGTCCAGTTTTATAGTGCTGCCTCACTGGAATATCATGTCATAGACAAGTGACATATTGCCCCACCCAGTCTTATTATACTGACACCAGGCTGACCAGTTCTAGAACAATCCTCTTAATGCTGAGTGCCAAGCAATGAAACTACCAGTACCTTTTTTAGCTCCACTATTCAGAGAATAGGGGTGCTATTCTACGCTCTGGCATTGGCGTGCACTTCATGTTAATGTTATTGGCAACTTTGTTTTTCTGCATTCTTTGTTACTATTGCTATATCTTACTGAAACTTCACATAAACATTGTCCAGCATACAAACAAAGTATATGCAGGGGCTCGGCCCATTTTACCCAAGGTCAAGGTCAGCAAGTTGATATACTTGGAATTATTTTCATGTTAAATTTTTTCGAAAGCTTTGTTAAAAGATAATGACTTGAAATTAACAAGATAATGACTTGAAATTTAAAATGTATCTTTATCATCATTATCTGCATGTGTGGTAACAATACCCATAACTCTGATTTGTATTTTTGACCAAATTATGCCCCTTTCTTACTTAATTTTTTTCTTATTTAAATTGAGACATAAATTCATTTTACTGTCAAATCGCCGAATAGTGTCTTACGGACAGCTCTTGTTCACTTCTTTAGTATGACTTGTCCAAGGAGCTACCCCAAGATCTTCTGCATTCAGAGTAGGCATTCTACCTCTAGTCAAATAAAGATCTTTTATCAGTTTCACAAGTACATTTGTTTCCTAGTTGACATGCAATCTTCTCTGGACTGTTACAACCCACCTTATTGTGTAAATTAACCTTTTCCGTGCTAAATTTCTAAAATGGTTTGGTCTATCATTCAATTTGTGCAGTACCATTTATTATTCGAAGGAGTGTTCACTGAAAATTTACTGACTGAATAGCGAAAACAGTGCAGACCATGATCAGCCAGCAGACCATGATCTTGGTCTGAGCTGATCACAAAGGCAAAATCACTTGTCAACAGCAGGCTAAAGGTTAAAATGACATTCTTATTTGAGGAGTGCTTAACTAGGATATTAACAGACAGCCTTACAGCTGCACTGAGATAAAGTATATTTTATGCTAATTTTATTTCATGTCTTTGACTTTAATCAAGACACTATCATTAGATGTGCACAGTTATTTAAATGAAGTATATAATTATACAAAATATACATGTGATGTCATTATTCTATGGTCTTAAATTGTTTAATCTGTAAATTGCTCATTTGTTTGTTGTCACAGACATAATATGTATATATTTGGTTTGTTTGTCAATGGTTTGAATATATTTATTGTGGTTTAAGTTTACTTATGATACTGTAAGAAATATTTGTTACAATTTGTCTCTGCAGTTCAATCATATTTCTTCCATTTGATCAAAAATTTATATAATGTCCTTTAATCATGTTTTGATTGTAGCATAATGACTATTATGCTAATGTGTCATTTGTACAATCATTATGTATTGAATGTAGCATAATAACTGTTATGCTAATGTGTCATTTGTACAATCATTATGTATTGAATGTAGCATAATAACTGTTATGCTAATGTGTCATTTGTACCATCATTATATAATGAATGTAGCATAATAACTGCTATGCTAATGTGTCATTTGTACAATCATTATGTATTGAATGTAGCATAATAACTGTTACGCTAATGTGTCATTTGTACCATCATTATATAATGAATGTAGCATAATAACTGTTATGCTAATGTGTCATTTGTACAATCATTATATAATGAATGTAGCATAATGACAGTGTGTATTACTATTGTGTCATGTAATAACTGTAGCATTATGAGTCTATGGTAATATTTAGTATGTAGCTCTAGTAACTGTAGAATAATGACTGTATGCTAACATTTTGTTTTTGTCATCATTATGTAATTACAGTACTAGCAAAAGTTTTCATTTGCATTAACATATGTAATGACTTAAGCATAATTTTTGTAACATAAAATGTGTACATTGATTTTGAAGTGTCTGTAGTTAGTACATACCAGTAATGCCTGCTAGCTAACATGTGGGCCCAGTTGTTTAAAACCTTAATGGGCTGTTAAAATAACTGCCTGTTAAATTTTTTATTCAAAATATTAGTCTTGGTGGGAAACACTAGTATGATGTTTTAGTTTTACTGCAAAAATGTTTTAATGTTCATAATCGTAAAGTCGTACTAATAATATGTTTTTCTAAATTTTCTAAAATGTCAAAATAAAAGTTAATAAACCCTTACCTTAATCACCTATTAAAGTTTCGAAAAACTGGATCCTGGTTTTTTAAGTTTTTAGCACAAAAAAGTTCATGCTAACATTAAGCATAATGAATGAATGCTCAGATTTCATATGTTTGATTATCATGATATGACTGTATCATAATATGTGTATGCTAACATTAAATCTAATGAATATATGCTGACATTTAATATATACAGTCATTATGTAATGAATGTAGCATGATTATATTGTATGCCAACATTTACTGTTTTCCATTGTCACATAATGGCTGTAGCATAATCAGTATATGATAACATTTAATATATCCATTGTAATATTCTGACTGTAGCATAAGGTATGTATGCTAACATTGACTATGAAATACTTTGTGATTGTTACTGTAAATAATTATCATTGTAAAGGTTTTATGTAGGCCTTTCTTAAATGTTGATCTTAAAATGTTTTGCTTTGTTTTCATTATGTCATTGATAACAAACTGCGGTGGTCAGCTTTGAAAATTGTCAAAGTTTGCTGGTATTCACAATGTGTTATTAACAACCATTACAAACTGATTAAAATATTCATCAATAAATCACTGTGTTTTTATATATTTATGTCTCTTTCCCTCGCCTCCTTCCCCCCCCCCCTACACACACACACGGGGAGACATATTGTTTTTGCCCAGTCCATTTGTCCCTCTGATCAATAACTGGAGAACCATTTGACCTAGACTCTTCAAACTTCATAGGATGGCAGGGCTTATGGAGTAGACAACTCCTATCGTTTTTGGGGTCACTACGTCAAAGGTCAAGGTCACAGGGGCCTGGAAAACCGTTTCTGATCAAAACTTGAGAATGACTTGACCCAGAATGTTGAAACTTCATAGGATGATTGGACATGCAGAGTAGATGACCCCTATTGATTTTGGGGTCACTCGATCAAAGGTCAAGGTCACAGGGGCCGGAACATGGAAAACCATTTCCAATCCATAACTTGAGAATCACTAGGCCCAGAATGTTAAAACTACGCGGGATGATTGGACATGCCCAGTCGATAATCTCTTTGCAGCCTATCATCAGTGTATCTTTGACTTTATCTCTTGTCACTTATTGACTTTTAAAGGTCAAGGTCACAGGAGTCTAATCATGGAAAACCACTTCCGATCAATAACTTGTGGTTCCTAGGATTATTGGACATGCAGAGTAGATGACCCCAATTGATTTTGGGATCACTCTTTTTAAGGTCAAGGTCTCAGGCCAGAACAGGGAAATCCATTTCCGATCATTAACTTGAGAACTTTTTGACCTAGAACCTTCAAATTTCATAGGGTGATAGGACTTACAGAGTAGATGACCCTATTTTTTGGGGGGGCTGGGGTGGGGAGAGGTTTGTCACTCTGTCAAAGGTCAAGGTCCCACATGGGGCATCCGTCTGTCTGCCACACTTAATTTTCAATCAATAACTGCAGAATCTTCAAACTTTATAGGATGATAGGACTTACAGAGTAGATGACCCTTATTGTTTTTTGGGTCACTTGGGCAAATGTCAAGGTCACAAGGGCCAGAACATGGAAAACCATTTCCAATCAATACCTTGAGAACCCCTTGACCGAGAATGTTGAAACTTCATAGGATGATTGGACATGCAGAGTAAATGACTCTTATTGTTTTTGGGGTCACTCGATCAAAGGTCAAGGTCACAGGGGCCAGAACATGGAAAACCATTTCCAATCCATAACTTGAGAACCACTAGGCCCAGAATGTTAAAACTTCGTGGGATGATTGGACATGCCCAGTCGATAATCTCATTGCAGCCAACCATCAGTGTATCTTTGACTTTCGCTCCTGTCCCTTATTGACTTTTTGTCTGTTACTACTAAGCATTGGGGGAAACATGCGCTTTTCTACAAAAGCATCTTCTAGTTTGATAATATTCTTGAGCAAAATGCAGGACACATTTACTGTAAGAAGGGATAATTTTATTCCTTGCCCTGATTTTCTAAGTGTATGTTCTTGGGAAATAATATACTCTTTACCTCTCCAGAGTGCAAGGTGTTTTGTCACTCGCTATGCATCATTGGTCCTAGATCATCATTAGTCCTAGATATATATCTGTCTGTTTACTTGTTCACAGGATCGAACAACAAAACACCTTGTGTAGTTAACATCAGATAAGAACATATGGCTTATATCAGAGTATTTTTATACAGGTAGGCTTAAAAAGTAGCATTATATATCAATTTCAACTATATTGTTACATATTCGACCAAACTTGCAAACGTCACATAAATTGTTCATTTAGTATAGAAAATGCATTTTCATACAAGGTATAGTTTTTACATCAGTTTGAGATGGCAATGTACCCTCTGTTACGTTTTAACTTACTAAGATCACTGTGAGGACAAGTACACTGGATATAGCCCGAAAAGTGATATATAAACAAACATATCTGCCTTCTATTCCCACCCTAATAGGCAAGATCTTGCTTTATCAATGCTTGTTTACCAATATATGAAACTATAGTTTTGATTAACAAGAGCACTTCCTCAGAGCGCCAACGCCTATCTGTAAGTGCTTTACATAAGGCAACATGCAAGAAAACGGTTAGGGGTTTTTGGCCTTTTCACTCACCTGAGGAAAAATGAATCAAGTTTCAAAAGTATAATAGAATATAAGAAAGAAAAATGAACTTAAACAAAAAAGAACACCAAGAAACCGATTTTTTTTAAGGAAAAAAAGTGCCACAATTTTAAAATATTGCAAGAGTAAGCTATGGTTCTTGAGATTGGCAGTGAAGCCCATCAAATTGTAGATCACAATCTTAATACAAAGATATATTTTAAATGATAGAGAGGGACATATGTCATAGTAGCCCGATATTAGTAAGGCTTATAACTGATTACTCCAAATTGATACCGTTATACTCCACTAAACACTGAACCGATTCGGCAGTGAAGCCCCTCAAATTATAGATCAAAAGATTGATATACACATATGCTTTCAATGCTAGAGATGGACAAACACGTCATAGTAACCCGATATCACTAAGGCTTGTAACATCATGTGATCGAGGTTATCACTTGCGTTGAGTCGTATATGGAAGATTTCTGTGACTGCTGGAACTATTCAACAAGCGCCAAATATGTTTCACAAACCATGCATAACTTTTGCTATGTAAAATTTCAATTTTCACTCCAAATTTATACCGTCATCTTACCCTAACCACTGAACCGATTAGGCAGTAAAGTCCCTCAAATTGTAGATCAAAAGCTTAATATACAGATATATTTTCAATGCATGATAAGGACAAAAACTTAGGTCATAGTAGCCCGATATTTCTAAGGTTTGTAATATTATGTGCGGTTCCTACTTGCGTTGAGTCGTATACGGATGAGTTTACTTAAAGCTGAAAGAAATTAAACAGTGCCATATATTTTTCTTATGCAACGTATAGTAACATTTGCGCTGTAAATATTAAATTTTACTCCAAATTGAAACCGCCATCCTACACTAACCAATGAGCTCAATCGGCAGTGAAGCCCCTCAAATTGTAAATCACAATCTTAATACAAAGACATATTTTAAATGAGAGAGAGGGACAACCACATATGTCATAGTAGCCCGATATTACTAAAGCTTGGAATATCGTGTGCAGTTCCTAGTTGCGTTGAGTCATATACGGATGAGTTTTGTGAAAGCGGAAAGAAATTACCCAGTACTATATATTTTTCATATACAACGTATAGTAACATTTGCGCTATAAATATTAAATTTTACTCCAAATTGATACCGTCATCCTGTCCTTACCAATGAACTGAATCGGCAGTGAAGACCCTCAAATTGTAGATCACAATCTTAAGGGACAACCACATAAGTCATAGTAGCCCGATATTACTAAGGCTTGTAATATCGTGTGCGGTTCCTACTTGCATTGAGTCGTATACGGATTAGTTTTGTGAAAGCTGAAAGAAATTACTCAGTACCATATATTTTTCATATACAACGTATAGTAACATTTGCGCTGTAAATATTAAATTTTACTCTGAATTGATAAAGACAAAGATATATTTTCAATGCCAGATAAGTACATAAACTTAGGTCATAGTAGTCCGATATTACTAAGACTTGTAATATCGTGTGAGTTTCACATTTGCATTGAGTCGTATACGGATGAGTTTTGTGAAAGCTGAAAAGAAATTACCCAGTACCATATATTTTTCACATGCAAAGTAAAGTAACATTTGCGCTGTAAATATTATTTTTTACTCCAAATTGATACCGTCATCCTGCCCTAACCAATGAACTGAATCGGCAGTGAAGCCCCTCAAATTGTAGATCACAGTCTTAATACAAAGATATATTTTAAATGACAGAGACTAAGAAACACATATATGTAATAGTAGCCCGATATTACTAAGGCCGATGAACTGTGTGAAGCCCCTAAAATTGTTGATTACAATTTGAATTATTCCTTCTCTTGAGAAGGAATATTATAGTTCAATAAGTCACACTTGACTGAGCTACTGATATCGAAAGCTGTTGCATTACAAGCTGGCCAATAAAACTCCGTGATCTTAGAAATAACTTCTGACGTTAGACTATTCTTTCCTAATTGAGGCGACTGTCTGACTGAACGCGTTCATTGGATTACATATTACTAAACCCGAGGATGTTATTTCCTCCATTCTTGAGGAACATAACATGCATTCAGTCGACCAGATAGACATATATCAGCAAATTTAAATGTAAACAACTAAATATTATCGTTACCTTGAATTGCATAGTTAATATATGAAAACAAACCCCATTGCGACCCTCTAATTATGCGCAACAAATTCACGCATCGAATCGTAATTGATTAACCGGGTCAATGTCTTATTGCCGTATTTACTCTACTGAAAGTGGTAACAGATTTAATTTGTTGTTGGATTTAACAGTTTATGTTAAATAACTAGCGTAAATACTTACTTGAAATTTTTTGGCAGTATAAAACAGACATTGCAACCAAAATTTTACAAGATGATCATTTTATATTTATATAGATATGCCCTAGAAGGAACTTTTGCTATGCTTTAACTTGTACAAATATATATATTGAATGATAGAGAGGAGCAAACACATAAGTCATAGTAGCCCGATATTACTAAGGCTCGTAATATCGTGCGATTTTTCCTACTTGCGTTGAGTCGTAGATTAGTTTTGTGAAAGCTGAAAAAAAATTAGTGCAATAATCTTTCATATGCTACCTAGGCTAACATCTGCTCTGTAAATATTAATTTTTACTCCAAATTTATACCGTCATCCTCACCTAAACGCTGAACCGATTCGGCAGTGAAGCCTCTCAAATAAAAGATTAAAAGCTTAGTACACATATATGTTTTCAATGCTGGAGAGGGACAACCACATAAGTCATAGTAGCCCGATATCACTTAGGCCTGTATTATCGTATGAGGTTCTCACTTGCGTTGAGTCGTATATGGATGATTTCTGTGACTGCTGACGCCAGATATATTTCACAGGCCATGCATATTAACTTTTGCTATGTAAAATTTCAATTTTCACTTCAAATTTATACTCTCATCCTACCCCAACCACTGAACCGATTTGACAGCCTTAAAGCTCCACAAATTGTAGATCAAAAGCTTAATATAAGATATATTTTCAATTCCTGAGAAGAACAAATGCTTAGGTCATAGTTGTCCGATATTACTAAGGCTTATAATATCGTGTGCGGTTCCTACTTGTGTTGAGTCGTATACGGATGAATTTTGTGAAATCTGAAAGAAATTACCCAGCAGGCCTACTATTTATTTTCATATGCAACGTAGATCTATATAGTAACATTTGCGCTGTAAATATCAAATTTTACTCCAAATTGATACCGTCATCCTCTCCTAACCAATGAACTGAAACGTCAGTGAAGGCCCTCAATTTGTAGATCACAATCTTAATACAAAGATTTTAAATGACAGAGAGAGACAAACACATAAGTCATAGCAGTCCGATATTTCTCACTGAATAGAAAAAGTGGAAACTCCACAGGTCACTCAACACGACAAAAACGAAAATGTTGCAGGCTCGGTTTGATTGAGCCTGTTCATGGGCGGTAGTGGAGATGCATGCTACCGTCCACGTCCTCTAGTCCTGGGCTGAGCAGAACTCAACATTTACACATGCTACAAGTACAAAAATCAATTGAGAAACATCCGAAGATGTATTCATATGGCGGTAAAACTTGTAATATCGTGTGCGGTTCCTACTTGCGCTGAGCCATAAACGGATGAGTTTTATGAACGCTGAAAGAAGTTACCCAGTACCATATATTTTTCATAGTAAAAGCAGGCTAAAGAAAGATGTTTATCTCAAAATTTGCAGAGTTACAATAAATATTGCCATTTATGAGAAAATTTTTGAATAAACGAAATTCTGAGTTGTATGATTTCACATGACTTTTACTACTTTTATACATCTTTCTTTGGCTTTCTTTAAAGCACTATATTATTATAGTAGCGTATGAATCAACGTATCCATTCATAAATTGCAGCACGTGAGTCATCTTACACACCAACGTGTAAAACGAGTGTAAAACGAGTTTGTTTTTTTCTAGCACCGGCGGAAAAATCAAGAAAATCCTGTCTGGCATGCATGCCGTATTTTGAATTAACAGAAGAAATAAAGTAAAGACAATGCTTTTCTTTTTAGCACTATTTTATTATAGTAGCGTATGAATTTACGCATTCATTCATAAATTGCAGCGAGTCATCTAATGAGCTTACACGCACCGGAAATGCACGTGAAAATCCTGTCCGGCATGCAAGAAATTGTGGTCTGCATCTATATTAGAATTTTGACAACACTTACATCGATTATTAACGAAATGAACTGCTTTCCAGTTGTAAAGCACGTAGGTCTACTGACATGTATAGACTTACTGCATAAAATTTTATTCACTCAGGTCCTGGCAAGTATATTATTGCGATGTTGCTTCCCTTTAAGGGAATTGACATTACAGTTACTTCCCCTTGATTTAATTGTCCATTTGCCAATTAGCCGCTGGGACACAGAGATACCACAACAGACGACATCCTTATAGATCTGTTTTGTTTTTCGCTTGCAAAAGTAGCCTTTTTAGTAGGTAATTGCTTTAACTTTCAGTTGTTAAATGTCAAGTAAAGTTTCCTTTTTTAATTTGAAATTTTCTTGCTATCTGTAAAACGTTTAAGAAATGAAATATTTTCATATGAGCTATGCCATGATAAAACCAACATAGTGCATCAAGGCCGTCGCGGGCGGTCCGGCCGGTCCGGCCATGGCCGGACCACTTTTTTGGCTGAGCATGATATCGGCCGTACCAGTTTTTTTCAGCTTTTGCTTAGATTAAAAGTGCCGAAATATTGCCTTGCTAATTATCCGCAACGATCGGTATCTGTCATGATTGCCCGCAGGGTGTGAAAACTTCGGCACACTTCGTGTCAAACGTATCGACCCTGCTTGATTGGATTAATCATAATTAAACGCTAATCTGATATATCTTTAATCCGTGATGATCTAAAGGGCGATGTTTTTATAATTTATTTTTTGATGGAAAAAAAAAAATGTCGTATGTTTAAAAAAAATTGGAAACAATTGTGTTTTCGTGGTATAATAAAACAAAACTAACCGAAAGCTAATTTCTTCTAATTATTTTGAATAATCTTAAATAATTGCTTTAAATCAAATAAAATGCCGACGTACATCTCAACTTTAAAATAATATAAACTTCGTTTCTGTCTACTCTACATTCTGAAACCGTATGCTTAACTTGTTGCTTAACGTATTGCTGCAAAATGGACATACCTGAAATTCCAAATCAACCTAAGACATTTAAATTTCCGAAACGCACCTTTGGTAAGAAAAATCCAGTGAATAGAAGTTTTCAGCCTTCGTGGTTCGCCAATAGATCGTGGTTGCATTACGATGAAACTAATGACATCGATTATTGTCATGTGTATATGGTTGCTCACACAGACGGCAAGTTGTCGAGTTCGAATCTTGATAAAGCCTTCATTATTAACGCCACCGCCTGATGAGACTCGCAGATGGGTCGAAATAGTTGTTTTCTTTTTTATTGGCTGACACTCAGAAGTGAAATACATCAACATTCGATGGGCAAATGTCGGATTGCTATCCTTGAAAACTGTTATAAAATTGACTGAAAATCTTGGTGGAAATCTCGGACATCTTTCGGGCAAATTTGACACCCTTAGGAATTTTAAAAATATACAAGTTGAACATTAATCATTTTTGTAGAACTACATTAAAAACAGCTGATTTGGCAACAGACATAACATATGGTTTTATTCTGACGAGTAAGCTCTAATTTTTCAGATTTCATAACTCGAGCTATAAAAAGTAAATCAAACAATAATCTTTATTGTTCAGTAGATTATCCAAACGCTGGCTGACTGTTTCGGGAAACAATATAAGATATAGCCTCATTAATGATGTCTATTTGTTTATTCGCTGCTGCCTTCTTTTTTGACATGGTACCATTTTCTACCATTTGAACGGCGGAAGCAAGTTTTGACGGAGAGTAGCTGCAACATTTCGCATGAATTTGTCTCGACATTTTAATCTGATACAAGGGCTTTTGTTACCGAAATATGTGGAGTACTCGGCTATGATTGTTTTAAATAAGGATCAATGATGTGTTCTTATTCAATATATTACACTTTGCAGGAATTTTTATTGTCTATTGATAATTAAATGTCATAATATTCATATTGGTCCCATAATTAATTGTCATAATATTCATATTGGTCCCATAATTAATTGTCATAATATTCATATTGGTCCCAGGTGTAATTATGTGAACGCTAATTAAATGTACAGGTGTTTTTTAATGACGTAATTAGCGACATCAGCTCCGACAGGACAAAATTTCTATATGTCTATAGTTAATATGTATTCCATTTATGTTTATTGCACACTTAAAAGAAATGTCACAGAATAAAGTGGTAAATCTTCCCAAAACCAGTAACATAGTTTAAAAAGACATTTTACTTACTTTATAGTTTAGGTTAAACCATTCAAGCCTTTCTCTTAAAAAATGTCACCAAGAAGGGCCTTAATATAAGCTTAATCTTGAAACCAAGATCATGTTGTAAACAACATAGTAAAAGGCCTGTTTCAGGTCACGTTGTAAACTAATAAATATCAAAATTCATGTATTGATCAGGTCTTTTATCAATGTTTCATTAAAAGAAAAGTGCTATTACAGTCAGGTTAAAGTTTACTAAAACGCATATCCAAAATATACCATCCGGATACTGGTACACTTTCGGAATGTTGTCTGGAAGTAGCTTTTACTCAGTTTACATGACCCACTAAGGTAGACCGAAGATAGTTCCTCAAATTCTGATGTTTTTCATCATAAAAAATACACCAACAGTCAGCTTTTTTGAAGGAAATATGGAAAAATTGCATACGACATCGGGAGTAATAAGACTCAAGAACGGACATTCTAAACTTTCATTTACTTTCGACATTCATTAAAATTTGTGCATTTTCTAGTTGAAATTACAGTAGAATTAAACTGCATTGATATATACTTGTTATTATACTAAACAACGGTCTAATTTTAATTTTGCACAAAATTATCTAGGGCACTTTTCACGTGTTCGGTAATCAGCTGGCCGCTTACGAACGCCTTTTTGACATAACACGGGATCCATTCTCTTTATCAATTAGTTTTAACACTTCGCTGATTCGCATTACCTGTGTGCACTCACCGTGACGTAATTTGCTGATCAAAAAATCGTCGAGGCATGTCAACAGGGAAATTAGCGGGATTTAGCAGAAGATCAAAGGCAAGAGGGCACATTTTAAGGGCAGCGTGGCGGCAGTAAAAAAGGGCAGGGCAGGGCGCCCCGCTGCGTCGCTCTAGAAATAACACTATGTCTTGCAAATTCCTCACCCCCTAGCCAAGGTCATGCTAATGGAAACATGGGATACTATTTGTTTCTAAACATCAACATCAAATATAGTTCTGTTTATATTTCAGTTAAATAAAGTCAAAATGCAATTGTAACAATAGTTTTACATACCTTAGCTTCGCTGACCATTCTTATAGAAACTGTAACTGCGGTTTTCGTTCAAAATGAATTTGACTGTCGAAGTTACCCGGTGAGCGTATCGGAAAAGGAAAGAGCACCTGTGTGATCGAAATGTTCACATGATGTCATACATAAATATGACGTTATATGAATTACCTAAGAAGAATTATTCTAGGACATTATGGGGTTTTCCACACGGATATTAATTAAAGGTGTCGAATATACATTACTGTCGAATTTATCCGAAGTTATTCTATTCGCAAACTGACTGAAGGTTCTTCAGATCTGAGAGAAATATAGCATAATTATAGTAAACATGCATTTCTAAGTTTTCTTGACATTCATATACAATATCTATTCCTGTTAAGACTTTTACACACAGGTAAAAGCGAAAGCTTTGTCTGCAATTACACAAGTGTATTTCCCAAAGTCTGGCCATTAGACTAGGAGAGAAACACTGAAAGAAAGGTAACTCTGCTTGATGGTTGATCACAAGCTAGTAATAGTTGTTTCTCTTGGACATAGATTTCGATCACCATTCGTCCCTGTATCTGTCCAAATTTTGTTTGATCAATTTTGCAGCACATGACTGGATTTTCAAAGAACTTGGCTGAAACATTCATCTTAACATGAGGTAGTGTCATGAGCAAAGCCTAGACCCTTAGCTCAAAGTGATCAATTTTCCTGTCTGGTCAATAATTTTGAACAAATAATGAAAATTAAATTATGCTGTATACTGTAAAAGTGTTGATAAAATTAAGTGTTGAGTTTATCACTTCCACCAGTTATATTTGGTAAGTTGTCTAGTATAGAAGTACATGTCACTGTTATAAAGGCAGTATATCTATGCTGAAACAATAAATAGCCATACTTTATAATAATTCTGTTTTGATCCATTTTGAAGAAAGCTTGAAACTCATTTGAATCAGACTGGAAAAGTCAAATGAAGATGATATGCATTTTGTGACCCTACTGGGTTTTGAACCTGTGGCTTGCTGGTTGAACCGACCACGGCTAAAGCACTAGACCACCATTCATCTTAATTTGTTCTCCACACAGAGAGCAATAGTTTTATTGTTAAAATTTGTTTTTAAAAGTGGACATGTTACCCGATGAGTTTTTCATTTACAGCAGGGTTCACAAGCTGCAGTCAGTTTTGATTTCATATTTGCATAATCATGCACTCATTACTTTTTTATGCCCGGAAGGGAGGCATATTAGTTTTCAACTGTCCGTCCGTTCGTTAGTTAGTTAGTTAGTTCGTCACAATGTTAACTTTTTGCATGAAGGCACTTTACTCGCGAACCACTGCACCCAGGACCTTCAAACTTCACATGCTGATAGTACTTATTGAGTACACCACCCCTACTGACTTTGGGTAACCAGGTCAAAGGTCAAGGTCACGGGCCAACGTTAACTTTTTGCATGAAGGCACTTTACTCGCGAACCACTGCACCCAGGACCTTCAAACTTCACCTGCTGATAGTACCTATTGAGTACACCACCCCTACTGACTTTGGGGTCACCAGGTCAAAGGTCAAGGTCACAGGGGCCAACGTTAACTTTTTGCATGAAGGCACTTTACTTGCGAACCACTTCACCCAGGACCTTCAAACTTTATGTGCTGATAGTACTTTATGAGTACACCATCCCTACTGACTTTGGGATCACCAGGTCAAAGGTCAAGGTCACAGGGGCCAACGTTAACCTTTTGCATGAAGGCACTTTACATGCGAACCACTTCCCCCAGGACCTTCAAACTTCACATGCTGATAGTACTTATTGAGTACACCACCCTAACTGACTTTGGGGTCACCAGGTCAAAGGTCAAGGTGCTGCGGGGGCATTTGTCACCATTAGTGACAGCTCTTGTTTCTTGCAGAAATGCTCAGAAATGTTAATGGCTTTACTGTGCAGGTGAAAGATGTGCGCCATCCCCAAGACCATTGATTCCCTTTTTGGCAGTCATATCCATATAAGGGATGCAGGCACATGTTAACCAAAGCTTTATGTTTTGTTTCATTTAACCAGGTATTCCATTACAAGTAAGGAACTTTTTTAATAATCACCTCATTGGCTAATTCCTTTACCAGGATAAGTCTTATACATGTAAAAAAACACCACAGTGGATGAAGCAGGTGGCTGCACTAAAAAGCCAAGGACTAGTTTTTGTGGACTTTGTGGTTTTATTAAACGATGAATTTAAATCCAAACAAGTAAAATTTCTTTTTGTAGATATGTCTCTTGCAAACTGGACAGAAAATGGGGCATGTTCATCCTACTAAGATAGGTGCACTTATTCTCGTTGGCATGAAAATACCCATTTTTGCCAAAACATCGAAATTTTACGTTGACAAAATTAAACAATTTCACAGTATTACATTTATCTAAAAGAAAATCTACATTGTTCACTGAAACCTACCAGAGAAAAAACGAGATTTGATGAGATGTAGTAGAAAAAGTATGACATTTCAGACCTTTGAATTTATGATGTATAAATTCAGGGTGGACTACCGTTTTGCGGTGAGATGACACACATAATCATAAATTTTGTTACCTTTAAATCATATAGCCTATTTGTGAATTGATGAGCAGGTTAATATCTTGTCTATCAGTTTATATTAAAGATGATTTTTATATGCCCTTTCAGACTATTTGATATATTTTTTATAGGCTCATAAACGGGACATATTATGGGAGCATGTGAGGTTGGCAACGGACAGGTGGCATCCACAGAAGTTGTCTTAAGGAGTCTTTATCCAGTGATCACCAGACTTGGTCACAATGTTTAGGAGCAAATTATTTTGGCCATGTTCGGTAATCAAGCAGGATAGTAATTGTTGCTCTTGAGTTATATGGCCCTTGGATTAGTAGAAAATCGAGAAAATTTACAGCTTGTTTTGCTTAATAAAGTAGAGTATCTTGATAGTCAGAAGTTTGACATATAGGCGTACATTATGGCAGTTCGGCACTTGTGTTCAAACATAGTTTCTTACATTTTTACATCTATTGTATTTAATATGATGGATCCATTGATTCTGTTTGTTTGTCTGATTATTGTTTTAATGTCATATTTCAGGCTCTGGTATGTGTTGTGTCAGTTGACCCATCTGATTCTATACCAGTACTGATCTGTTCTCCACAGGAAACTGGCAATTTCCCTTAGCTGATAAATGACTACAGACACATTTAGTAGAAAACACACCTTGACACAACAGGAGACTGAACTTGTGACCCTAGTATTCATAGATCTACCTTCTGAGATAAAGAGGTCCAGCCCCTCAATTTCTGGAGATACCAAGAGAATATTTTGAGGACTCAATGGAAAAGTGTAGTAAGTTATTCTAAATCTCAGTGAGTTACTTTAAAAAGTTAAAGTTTGGATATTCGCTTGTATCGGTGCTATACACCGGGCACGTTAAAGAACCAGACTGTCTATTCGCAAAGAGCTAGGCTAAGTTAGCCGGACAGGCCTGTATCTAAAAAAGGATTTCTCTCTATCTGTTCTGGGGGCTTTATCTCACTCTGTCCCTCTGGTCAGATTGTTCTGTGTCTGTACTAGTAGAGGATGAATTTCTCGCCATGTGTGGCTACATTTGCTATTATGTGAAGCACCTTTGAACATGTTTATCATGAAAAGGGCGCTATATAAATCTGGTATAATAATAATAATAATAATATATCTGTTTGTTCCAATTTATGGATCCGTTCTTGTATGAAAATGTTACAACTTTCACACGAAGAAATGAAGAGATTTATGTAGTGTCCAATTATAGTGCTGACAGATGGCAATAACTTTTGCCAAATTTAACAGATTATTCCTGAACCATTCAAAAATCGTCTCATGCATAAGAAATGTCTCCTCCCTTTCAAAACTGATTGAACACTTTAAAGAGTGGGCGTACATTGTTCTTGCCTGTGTGTTAAAAATACATGACAACCCTGAAAGTGTGAAATTTCAGACAATGATTGTACAACCTTTTATAGCATTTATACAAATGTTTATGTTTTATGCTCATTTATTTGAAACATTTATTACTACAATTAAATAGGTTCATGACCTTCCTTCTTATATGGAGTTGCTATGTCTCTTTGATAGATAAGCAACATTTTAAAAAAATGGTGATGTTTGAATTACATTTTCTACATACCTTCATGAATCAGATTGAAAGTAAGATGAAAGTCTTGTATTAGAAATTGTTTAGGCATATTATTAACATAGTTTTCCATTTTAATTTCAGAACACGTTGCAAGATCCTAACCATACAAGAAATGGAAACTTCATTGTAGATATATTTTGGTGCATAAGGTAAATTATAAGTGGTAGCTGTCTTGGAGATTAACAGTCATATTAATTTTACAGGCTAAATCTTGAAATCTGTTGACCCAAAACCTGGAATTTTCTTGAGGTCACAATGCTCCATTACATTCGTCATGATTCATATACTTTGTATCTGGGGGCTATATTGTAGTCACACAAGTCATGTCCATCAATTGAGCCATTTGTCCCTCCATCATGTCTGCTCCATTTCTTCTTAACTGCTAGGAAGCTGTTTATAAAATAATCATCAATTCTTGAACTCTTCCAGCTGACCTGGGTCACTAGATCCAAGGTCAAGGTCAAATTTGAAGATCAAAGGTCAAATATCTTAACTTCATGTTTGTTCCATATAATCTTAACCACTTGAAAGATTTTAATAAAACTAGCTTTAATTGTTTATTTTATCAAAACAAAATGCAGAGCTTATGGCAAAACCCACAGTCCAAGGTCAAGGTCACACTTAGAGGTCAAATATCTAATAGCTTAGATTCGTATACACTCCAGTTTCTTCTAAACTTCCAGAATGAATTTTGTATAAAACCTTATGCAGACAACATGCAGAGTGCAAAACACAGAACAGTAGGTTCAAGGTCAAGGTCACACTTAGAGGTCAAATATCAGAAGGTTCAATTTGTGTCGGCTCCGTATTTTCATAACCACTTGAAGGATTTTGGTAAAAGTAGCATCAGTTGTTAACCTTGTCAAGATGACATGCAGAGTACACAACAAAGTTACTAGGTCTAAGGTGTAGGTCATGCTTGAAGGTCAAAGGTCATTATATAAACATTTTACTTTCCTGTATCAAAGCAGCATCTGAGGTTTTAGTCACCTTTAATGATAGCTCTAATTTCAATAGATTTATGGATTTTTTAACAAAAAAATTTTGTAATGTTAATAGCAGTAAAATGCTTTACAAACTGTATTCGCAATGCAGCGTAATAAAAACAAGAGCTGTCGGAGGACAGCAACGCTCGACTATTTAACAGCCTTGTCGCTTGAATGAATAAGAAAGTCGAAAAAGGGGCATAATTTAGTAAAACAGTAAAATAGGGTTATGGAACCTGCATAGTGCTTATCAGCTCATGACAGTAGACAAGTGTATGAAGTTTCAATCCATTCCCATTAGTGGGTACTGAGATACCAGCTTACATATAAGAATTTAACCCAAAAACTCCTAAGTTCAAAAAGGGGCATAATTTTGTAAAATGCAAAGTTGAGTTATTGACCCTTTGCACTGCATGTCATATCATGACAGTGAACTAGTGTGTGAAGTTTCAATCCTTTCCCATTAGTGGATACTGAGATACTAGCTTACATACAAAAACTTAACCAAAAATTTCTATGCTGAAAAAGGGGCATAATTTTGTAAAAAAGCAAAAAAAAGTTATGGGACCTGCTTTGTGCATGTCAGATCATGACAGTGAACAAGTGTGTGAAGTTTCAATCCATTCCCATTAGTGAGTACTGAGATACCAGCTTACATACAAAACCTTAACCAAAAAATTCTAAGTCGAAAAAGGGGCATAATTTTGTAAAAAAGCAAAATAGAGTTTTGGAACCTGTGCAATGTAAGTCAGTTTATCACAGTAAATAAGTGTGTGAAGTTTCAATCCATTCCCACAAGTGGTTACTGAGATACCAGCTTACATACAAAACCTTAACCAAAAATTTTTAAGTCAAAAAAGGGGCATAATTTTGTAAAAAAGCAAAACAGAGTTCTGGAACCTGTGCAATGTAAGTCAGTTTATCACAGTGAATAAGTGTGTGAAGTTTCAATCCATTCCCACAAGTGGTTGCTGAGATACCAGCTTACATACAAAAACTTAACCAAATCGGGACGCGGACGCCGACGCATGGGCGAGTCCAATAGCTCTACTATTCTATGAATAGTCGAGCTAAAAACTAATGCTTTCAATGACATTTACTATCAATTTTTACAACATGGTTGCAACTTTCTAATTCATAAAACAGTTTTGTATATATCTGCTCCTGATCGAGTGAAATTTTATTAGCTATATCATTCATAACAGTTTTGTATAACACTGCTCCCTAAGTGATATTTAAGTACCATTTTATTGCATAATGAACAGTCTGTACTGCCACCTGTGTTACTTACCTTTTATATTGTGTCTTGCAGCATCTTTTTCTTTACAAAAGAAAAAAGATAATATTCATTACACCAGGTGTTACATTATATTACATATCCATTCATATTTGTTGATACTAAAATGTCAGAACTGTTGGGAGTATCATCGTCACCGTTTTGTGCTTTTTAAGAAATAAAATAATACTGAAAAAGAAGAAATAATGTTTAAACATTATTGAAAGAAAACTAAAATGAAAGCAGCAATATTATTTCAAGCTGTTGGTGAGGGTTTTTTTTTTACAATAAGTAATGGTCAAAATTGTAAACATTAGTATTGGGAATAGAATGTAATATTTTCATGCCCCTTCGAACAAGAGAGGGAACAATTTGTTTTGCTCATTTTGAACATTGTGGTCTAACAACATTCAAACTTCATAGAATGATCGCCTTATGTTTGTAGATGACCCTTGTAATTGTGGGGGTCAGTTGGAATAGAAAGAAACAGAACAGAAGTTTACTAAAGACTTGTATATGGTAGTAGGTCAAAGATAGAAGTCACAGTGACCTTGAGACTGAAATAGATTTCTGCTCAGTAACTAAACAACTCTTTGGCCTGCAGTTGTAAAAATTCATAGGTCAGTAGATGACCCATACTTTTGGGGTTAGTAAGGTGAAGGTCACTGTAACCTCAGTACTTAAAAAGAACTTTTTGGCCAATAGACGGGACTGAAAAGGTCATCATGGCATACATATGTTACAAACAGCTCTTATTTAAATTTGGAGAGCCTGTGCACTTTCATTAATCTGTGAGAGGTTTCTAATATGAAAGAAGACAATGCCTCAATGGGAATCGTTACAGTCCACCAGCTTGTCCAGAAATATGCGTTTGTATCAATTTAAAGGTAGATTTTGGAATAAAAAACAATACTGCCCATATTTGTACTGATGTGCAAGATGTTGCGGTTCGGACAAGTTATGTGGACGCTTATTACGCAAAAGCAAAAAGTGTATTCTTCCAAAACATCCAAAGTCAGACGCTCTGTGCATGTGTCGGAAAACCACATTTTTCAATTTGATAGTATATCTCATTCGGTATATATTGCATATTACGGTAGAGGGATCGATCTCGATATAAGCGTCGAAAATTGGTAAGATCGATTCCCTATTATAAAGCATCTGAGGTGTGCTTTAAATGTACATGTGTGAAAAAACTCTTGCAAAACATACTAGTGTCTCAGTATATCGTATAGGCAGTACATTTATAAGTAGTGAGCTGCTAAGTAAATTTATGCAACACACTTCTATGAAATCTGCGATTCATATGAAAGGTTGCGAAATTTTGCAGTTTAAGTCAAAAGGGCTACATCATGTAGATATAGATTTGTAGATTTTGACCTTTGATAATAAAATGAATGGGAATTTTACTTCTTTACTGTAATTAAATTTTGTGGACTGACTTGACCACAGTTTCCATAAAAAGTAGTCCCCCATGAAAATTAATGATTTCACAGTACCAGTATAAAGATGAGGGAGGAGCAACACCCTTAGCAAGGCATGAGAAACTGAGCATTTGGACACCTAGCGATCTTAAATTATTTCCGGAATAAAATGAGAACAAATTGAAATTATCCTGAACACTATACATTACCAGCTTTCAAAGGTCAGTTTGAAATGTAAAATGAAACTGGAATTAACTTTGACTCTAACAAATTATATCCATATATGATGATGATACAGGTTATAAAAATGAAAGATCATCATCTCCAGTTACCCTAGGGATGGGATCACAACACCAATGCTGAATTGGTTTAATAGATGTCACCATGCATTAGATACCATAAAAGTTAAATAGACTTAGAATGGGCAACTTTATTTCTGTAAAACACCTGTCTGAAGTGTCAAACTGAAAAACTCATTGCTCTATTAACTTCCAGTTAATTTGTTGTTTTTATGTTGTGAAGACATGAAAAGGGTAATTTTATTTGATTGAACCATGTTTTTCAGATGATCTAGTATTTCATATCAGAAGTGACTGGGTAACTTATAGTCTTGAGAAAGGGTCTTTGTTGATCAGGATGGTAGATCAGAATGGTAAGTAAAATTTGTCAAATATTTACTACGTTAAATATGGAGCAACCATGAACAAACCACAGCTACTAAGAGAAAAAGGTCTGCCAACAACAAAAATGAATCAACAGTAATTATGTCTCCCCCAGGAGACATATTGTTTTTGCCCTGTCCATCCATCCGTCCGTCCTTCTGTCCGTCCGTCCATACGTCACACTTCATTTCCGAGCAATAACTGGAGAACCATTTGACCTAGAACCTTCAAACTTTATAGGGTTGTAGGGCTGCTGGAGTAGACAACCCCTATTGTTTTTGGGGTCACTCTGTCAAAGGTCAAGGTCACAGGGGCCTGAACATTGAAAACCATTTCCGATCAATAACTAGAGAACCACTTGACCCAGAATGTTGAAACTTCATAGGATGATTGTTCATGAAGAGTAGATGACCCCTATTGATTTTGGGGTCACTCCATCAAAGGTCAAGGTCACAGGGGCCTGAACATTGAAAACCATTTCTGATCAATAACTAGAGAACCACTTGACCCAGAATGTTGAAACTTCATAGGATGATTGGTCATGAAGAGTAGATGACCCCTATTGATTTTGGGGTCACTCCGTCAAAGGTCAAGGCCACAGGGGCCTGAACATTGAAAACCATTTCCGATTAATAACTAGAGAACCACTTGACCCAGAATGTTGAAACTTCATAGGATGATTGGTCATGAAGAGTAGATGACCCCTATTGATTTTGGGGTCACTCCGTCAAAGGTCAAGGTCACAGGGGCCTGAACATTGAAAACCATTTCCGATTAATAACTAGAGAACCACTTGACCCAGAATGTTGAAACTTCATAGGATGATTGGTCATGAAGAGTAGATGACCCCTATTGATTTTGGGGTCACTCCGTCAAAGGTCAAGGTCACAGGGGCCTGAACATTGAAAACTATTTCCGGTCAGTAACTTGAGAACCACTTGACCCAGAATGTTGAAACTTAATAGGATGATTGATCATGCAGAGTAGATGACCCCTAACGATTTTGGGGTCACTCTGTGAAAGGTTAAGGCCACAGGGGCCTGAACATTGAAAACCATTTCCGGTCAGTAACTTGAGAACCACTTGACCCACAATGATGAAACTTCATAGGATGATTGGTCATGCAGAGTAGATGACCCCTAATGATTTTGGGGTCACTCTATTAAAGGTCAAGGCCACAGGGGCCTGAACATGGAAAACCATTTCCAATCAATAACATGAGAACCTCTCAACCCAGAATGTTGAAACTTCATAGAATGATTGTTCATACAGAGTAAATGACCCCTATTGTTTTTGGGGTCACTCCGTTAAAGGTCAAGGTCACAGTGGCCTGAACATTGATAACCATTTCCGATCAATAACTTGAGAACCACTTGACCAAGAATGTTGAAACTTCATAGGATGATTGAACATGCAGAGTAGATGACCCCTATTGATTTTGGAGTCAGTCAATTAAAGGTCAAGGTCACAGTGGCCTGTTCATGTAAAATCATTTTTTGGAAATAACTTGAGAACCACTTGACCTACAATGTTGAAACTTAATAGGATGATTGGACATTCAGAGTAGATGACCCCTATTTATTTTGAGGTCACTTGATCAAAGGTCAAGGTCACAGGAGCCTGAACAGTGACTTGAGAACCACTCGGCCCAGAGTGTTGAAATTTAGCGGGATGACTGGACATGCCAAGTAGATGATCCCTATTGCAGCCAACCATCAGTGTCTCTTTGACTTTCGCTCCTGACCCCTATTGACTTCTTGCCTATAGGACTTTGCATTTGGGGAGACATGCGCTTTTTTACAAAAGCTTTTTCTAGTTGTTTGTTGAATCAGTCATGAATAGAAACTATGAGCTGTTCAAGTCAATAAGATTTTTCATCGAAGCCCATTGCCACTATCAAAGTATCCTAATGAAAACTTTGTCCAATTTGCCTCTGTCCAAGTTCTTTGATGGTTTGTCAAAGTCCATCAAGCTTAAAAAAAAAATGGATGAAGTTCTATTCCATCCAAGTTTATCAAAAGTTTGTTTATCAAAAGTTTTGACCCAAGTTTTCTTTGACTGTGGTCACTGTCAAAAAGAGCAAAAATTTTGTCAGAGCTTTCTTGGACAGAGAAAATGTTGGCAGTGAAAATGGGTCTTCATTTTCAAGTATTAAGAAAGGGCAAATATTATTGAATATTCTTGACAAGTTTGAAAACTTCATGATTTCATGAATTCACTGGTTTTAGTTGTAACTTTAGAAAACTTTCCGACTTTCAGTACTTGAATCATAGGGATGAGATGTGTTGTAGGGATGAGACTGGTTGTATCTACAGATGTGTAATTTGGTATATTCATTGTCATCTTTATTGTTTCATTGATATTCACAATAGCTTTAAAATAGAAAATTCTTTTTGTTATACCAGACTATATTCAATTGATTTGAAATTTATCCAGTTTATTTGATGCTTTTATTGCATTGTTGATTTTATTGACAGTAAAACAGTGAAATAAAATGCAACAGGATAGTCTAGATGTTACTGGAAGATTAATTATAATGAAAAAAGATATCAAATTTAACAATGACTTGACACTTTATTTTAAAAGGAAATTAAAGATGCGAAAATTGGTATAATAAGTTGTAGGAGGGGATTGGTCAGTAGTTTGATGTTGAAGAAAATTCTGTCCAAGTTCGAACCTTATATGTAAAATGCAGTGAGAACCTTTGTGCCCATAGAAACAATTTTATTGCTTTAAGGGTAGACTGTTGATTTCTTAATTGCCATCAGTAAGGTAGTTAGGTAGTGTTTCACAGTGGCAGTTCCCTAGACTAGCTCCTAGACTATGATATCGGGTGTCTGACAGTCATGGAGATAGAATTTAAAGACTTTAAAGGATAACCCATCTGATTGAATGGAAACTCGTCTGATGGAAAACATGTTGTAATGAGTACACAAAAACAATTAGGTATTAGATAGATGAAAAATTAACAGGGGCATAAGAAATCTGCATTGTAAAAAACACTTCAGCAATTGTAAAAATTGACCTTGTACCGTATCTGACATCCTGACGTCCTGACCCTCCACATTAGATCTACCCATTTTTTGTTGGGCAGGTTCAACTGTCAGATGGGATTTTGCCATGACTGGTCTGATAAGGCCGTGTGCCTTTTCAGTGACAAGCATCATTTAACATGCATTTGGTGGCTTTGAGGTTTTTCATTGGCCACTGTTCCAGGATGACCCAAGGTTATAATTGGCTATTGGTTGTTCATTATCTTCATTAAATCAATGAAATTAATTCTATGAAAATGGTTGATTTTGTACGCTGAAAATTCTATGGTTTGGGCCAAATGGCTTCTTTTATGGACACTGATTCTTCATGGTATAAATTAATTGGGATTTTATTTTTTCATGTGAGATTATTTTTGTAGGAATAATCAAATAAGCAGAAGTTAATCTCTGCCAAAACTTGAAGATACCAGTCTTTGGCAGCTAATCCACATTTTTTCTAATTGCCTAACTTGACTGAATTATTTTATTACATGTTTTTCAGTAAATTATCGATATATATTGGAGTGACATACATCTGGTATTTTCACAGTAAAAAATACAAATACAGTACATTCGCGATGCTACGAATCGCAATTTAACGAAATACCGGTATACTACGAAAAGGTGTTGTGGTCCCGGCTGCTTTCCTTCTTATTTAAATGTGACAAAGTCGCGGTTTTACGAAAATGCAATTTTATGAAAATTGCGCTCCTACAAATGTATTGTTATGCCCTTAAAGCATCAAGTGAAAAAGATGCGTACCTTTCTAAGTAATGTTTAGCTTGACTATTTGAAATTTTTCAAATAGTAGAGATTTTGTAATCACCCTTTCGTCAACTTTGAAAAATTTGCTAAAGCATTTATTTGTAAGTGCTTCAAATAGTCGAGAGCACTGTCATTAGATTGTTGTGATTCCCAGAAGAATAGCAGTTGCATATGCTATGTTTCTGCATAGTGAACAGTGAAGAATAATGTACAGTCGAATACCGTTACCTCGATATTCAAGGGACTGTAAAAATAGCATCGACGTATCCGAAGTTCGACGTAACGATATCGACTGTCTGGGACTACTTTGTACTTGTGTCGTACATCTATATTGTCATTATATCCAATGCGTTTTTCAGAGGGTTTGAAAGGAGAAAGAAATAATTTAAAACGTAAATACGATTTTAATTTTATTGACAAATAATAAAAATTATTTTTCTTTTAAAATAATTTGATTTATTTTTAGAGAAATCAAATGTCACGTCCGTTGCAATGGAACCGATACGCCCTCGCTCTTATCGTTATAAATTGGTACCCGAGTTTATACAAGCCTGTAGCTAGTTAAATTTGATATCGGTAAACAGTCTGTTAAACTTGCATAAAAAGCTGAGAATTCTCGTGCAGCTCTCTGTCTGTTTTTGTACGTTGGCTGAGCGAGTACATGTAAAGTTGACAATTTTGAGTTGACAATTTTATAAAGAATTTAATTCTCTACGCTTGCCGAGAGGTTGTAATAAGAGAAGCGGGCTGGTCTGACACAACAACCGACAATGAAGAGAACAGGCGTAACACGAGAGGTCCGTCGTAAATGAAAAGCCGACGAGTGTAACCTTGAAAGCAGGCCTGCTGGCGAACTTGTGGCACCCGAAGGTCGAACAGTCAACACTGGTGACATTGACGATAGAGGAAACAGACTACTACAGGATTATTCTGGTGGGTCAATTGTTATTGACTTTGAACAAATTCTTTCAAATTCTGATGTAGTTCTTTCTAATAACTGTACAAGTAGCAATATTCCATGTAATAATTCTCAAAGTGGGTGTGGCGGCATAATGGTATAAAAATCCTCTTTTTGCAAGTAAATTCCTTCAAACATCGCGTTCACAAAGATGAGTTTTTCAGTTCGGATAATTAACTCTGCCAAATCACCAGCTAATATAAACGCTTTGAAACGATATGCACGTGATAACGGTAAAGCAGATGGGTGGTTTTAACCAAGAGTTTCCTATTCTCGATTGCTTCAAATTCAAAAAATCTTTGCTCGGTTGCACTGAATTCTTGTATAATACAGAAAGAAATAAGGAAGATGAAGCTGGAAGGGTTGCGGGCCCATTTGTATCGCCTATTAGTATCGTCCCGTAGAAACTGAATCATTACATTGGCCTAGTTTTATGGTAAGGTTAGTTCAAAATCTAGGATGAACGGGTTTACTATCGGACGGCAAAAGTACATACTGGTTGGTGCACGGTCCGGGACAACTGGGTATGAAAGAGGTAGTCATCATAGGAAAATTTAGCAGTGAATATTAGAAAAATGTAGTAGTGAAGATGTATAAGTAAATAAACAGTACAGAAACTAGTAATTAGTTATGTAAACGGCTCACGCGAAATTTGGGTGTCACGTACATAAAAAACATGCGTGTAAAGTTCATTATTTAATATTATGGCCTCAAACATACAGCACCGCTAGAGAATAAATATAGCTGGAATTCTATAGCATTTTTGATAAATTATTGACAGAAAATTCAACAAAATTACATAAAAACAGCTGATTTTATGCAGGATTACATGTGAAATTTTATATGGCACGATCATAAATAACTACTTAGTTTTTATAGTAAATACAGGTAAAGCACTTTATGCACATAATTCAAACTTTTGGCCGGAAAACACAAAAAACAGTATAGAAAAATATTTAATGATGAATAAGTGGCAGCAATTTAAAAACATAGAGTAAACGGTTACATGTCAAGCATTCTACTTTATCGACATGGCATATTCAACGAGGCGTGTAGCTTATATCAAACAGGTGTGTGCATGACCTATATATCGGCCGTGTACGTACAGAATAAATATGTCGTTTTAAAATAAACATTAGATTTACTGTTATCATCCTAAAAGTAGCGTATTGACATTTCATTGCCACAACAGTTGCCACTTAGATATGTTTTGTAAGTCATGAAGAGAACCGCAGGTCTTTGTGGATAATTTTGCTAATAAACAACTACAACATTAGAAGACAGCATTTGAACAGAAAATAACATCTTATATTATTAGAAAACAAAACAAATATAATTAAAATAAATATATTAATAAATGAATTAATAAGTAAATAAATGAATAAAAATAAATTAAAGAAAGAAAGATTCTGTCTGCTAAAAGACATCATAAGGTAAATACAATCTTTGCTGCAGGGCTGGGCTATCGCATTTAGCAACTGTGTTTAAAAGATTATATTTCTAAGAACATGGCTTCCAATCGATAAGAATTTTGGGGGATAAATTTCTGAAAATTTATTGTGGCGGGAAAATTCTATCGACTGGAAGGTGACCGGGCGTTAGATTCGTTAATCGGTATCAGTTTAAACGTTTTTTGACTTAACACTATTGTAAGCCCGATTGATCTAGCTCGCGCGTTGTCATAATAGACGCAAACGTGAACCGCAATTGGTATTTAACCTTAGTTTGTTTAAGTTGTTGCATTGCGTTGCAGTTACATATTTCCGTTAAGGTATGATTTTTGATTATTCGGACTGACTGGCATGTCACGCTTGGTCTCCTTCCCGTCGAGTGAATTTTTCATCAACTTGGTCGGAGCCCTCGCGCTTACCCTATCAAGTTTAATTAGAGCGGGCCGTTACAACCCAGCTTATTATAATACTATCCCATTTTGTTATAATATTATGTAAATGGAATTGAACCTTCAAACCAACTTGACAGGAGCTTCTGTGCCTACCCTGTCTCGTTGAAAATGTTACTGCGTATTTAAGATTGAATTAGGTCTTAATTACTTAACGGATAACTTTATTTTTGTCACATTTAATTTTTGTTGTTGAGTATGTTCAGAATTGTTGGCAAGGCAGTTAAGTTCATTAACCTTCATCAGCTGGGCAGGAGCCTCAGGCGTACCCGGTCCCGTTGAGGAGGTTACTTATTTTTGACATAAAAAGTTATTAATTATTTAACTTATGATCACTTTATTTTGTTACATTTGTTGTTATGATAGAATTGTTTGCAAGGTAATTATTAAACATATAGAGGAGGCAATGTGTGTTTATTTTTATTTCGAGTAATTTCAAATAAAACACCTTAATTAAATAGTACATACATGTACATACATACAACTTTTTAATTATTCAAAATATACGTGTAAACATTAGCATTTTATTCCTTCGCTAAACAAGTCTAAATGCAGCGGTAATGTTCCTAGTTGAGTAGTCATTTTGACTGCGTTTCGGTAACAAAAATTTGCCTGTTAAATACGCATATTGTTACTCAATCCTAAATGGCAGATTTTTACTCCGTCAAACAGAAAAATATTTCATCCTAATTAGTTGTTATATTGGAAAACAGCTTGCTTGCTTGCACGCTTTTTTTATAAGACCAATTATTTGGAATTAAATGCAAACTTTATGACATTTAAATTGGATTAAAGATTAATCAAATAACAAACAAAATAAACACACAAACTAGCTTGATTATGATTAATACATCGCCGAACAACAATAGGTTGATTTTCACACCTTACAAATAAAATGGATATTTTTTGACAATTAAGCTGTAATATCGACAAAACCAGGTGTAAAAACAGTACAGGAAAGGTGACGGGACTGAAAAATCTCATCGAGCTAAACAAAATATCGAGCTAATCATATCGAGGTAATGATAAATAATTACATTAAAATATAAAGGGAAATATCCGGACCAACTAAAACACATCGTGCTAACCGGATTATCGAGCAAACCAATATCGAGGTAACGATATTCAACTGTACTTGCTTTTCTTTAAGGTGGCTGGGGGTTTTTTTTAAGGAAAAAAATGTTAAATAAGTGATGAAATATTACACAGTAGCATGATGTTGCAGATTTGTGAATGGAGGTTTTTGTTTATTAGCAGTTAGTTAACATATTAAATACTTCCATAGCAGAATTAATTCATCATCCTTAAAAAGAAATAAGATACAGAAATGTTTGTAATTGGATATGATCTATGTCAAGTAGAGTTGAAACTTTATATGTATATATTGGTTTATTTAATGTAATTCATCCATAAAAGATTTTTGGGTCATAAAAATGTATTTTTGCTAAATATTGAACAATCTCTTGACTGTCAGTTTTATACAGTTTCAAAATTCAACGGTTTCTCTAATTGCAATAGTCTTTGAAAGCGAACAGGATGGATCCTGCGCAGGCTGGTCTGGATCCATGCTGGTTGCAAATGCACTATGTTGGTTTTCTCATGGTGCGGCTCAGATTTTTTAAGCTTTTCTCTGTGCATAGAATTGCAAAACCTATTAGATAAATCATTATGTGTTTTATGAAGACATAGTTTGGCACCATCCCCAAAGATTATGCACCAAAGCGCATGTTGATCATTCCTGCCTATAAAATCTGCACAGGCAATGTTGAGTTTTATTATCTTTTTATAAGTACGCCTGATTTATTACTTTCCATTAATGAATTAGTTCTCTGGTCTGTTTGTTATAGACATCAGTCATTCTTTTTCTTAAACTAGCACAAAGAATACTGCATTTCTGAGAGGTTTAGAGTGCATGACAATTTGACATCCTCACTCAGTTATATGTTCTGCACCTCAGAGTCGAGCCTCACTCGGGGCAATCAATTCTTCATGTGAGGAAGCCATCCAGCTGGCTTACTGAAGGTTGGTGGTTCTACCCAAGTGCCCGCTCGTGAGGAAATAATGCACGGAGGGGCACCTGGGGTCTTCCTCCACCATCAAAGCTGGAAAGTCGCCATATGACCTATAATTGTGCCGGTGCAAAGTTAAACCCAACAAAAACAAAAAACAAAAACCTCAGAGTCACATAGATGTTGGTTACTTACAGACAATAAGTTGGTGTTTTAAGTGTAAAATTCAGGAACAACATTGGTTAGGTTAACTGGCTTCTACTAAGTGACTGAAATACTATGGAAAAATCAAAGCATTGTAAACACTGGAGAACAGATTGTCTTGAAATGTATTGACTCTGTCAGGTCTGAGATCAGCAATGTCCCTTTTCTGTTGGGAATGTTAAACTAGTAAATGTCTTTTTCGGTTGTTTTTTTTTTTTTACAACAGTGTAATCATTTCCTTGCCAAATTTCTATGTTCATTGTGAAATTAATGACTAAATATGAACACTGCAGACTATCATGATCAGACTTCACAGATGTGCATGTAGACACATACACATAATTACAAAACAATCATACATTTTGTAATAACTATTGGGCCAATATACATCAAACTATAATAACATAGGGAACAGAACTGAAACACATATTTAAGGTCACAGAGACGATCAGACTTTTAAGGAATACACATATAACTGATTACCGTGTTGCAAGTTAAAATAGACTGTAATAGTCAAATCATTTGAGCATGAAATACTTTGTTTTGGCTCTAAAAATAGTAATAACTTTTACAGATTTACTAAGAGCTAAGTAATACTCGATTCGGCAATATAATAAATTCCTTTCTCAATAAATTTCCAAGTATCATAAATCATTGGAAAATAATTTTACTTCTTTTGATAATCAAAAGCATCTATCAAAGTTCTATAATTCTATTTCACTTCTTTGCGGTGATTAAAAATAACAAATAGCCTAGCTTTTACTTCCCCTAAATTCTGAATTATTAGTACAGCTAATTTATTTGTGAATTCCATTGATGTAAAATCGTCAATGAAAAATCCGTCATCCAACAATAAGAACACTGTCTCGTTTATAAAGTGTGCTTAGTGTATTTGTCAGCATCTGCTTGCGTTTACACTAATCGTCTGCATTCAATTAAAGCGCGCAGTGAAGGGTGGTAATTTCAGTTGACTGCCATTGTGCTGCCATTTGGGAACTATTTTCTTCTGGCGGAGTGTGAAATATATGGTGGTTATCAAAAAATCAGTTAAGCCGAAATTCGTATATGTATTATTGTGGTTCCACTGGACGAAATTGTCTTTGACAGTCCGTCCAAAAATGGTGTTTAAACTGGCCTCCAGATCGTATGACAACAAAAAAAAGAGAGAAAAATATAGGTATCAGGAAGTTAATGCTATATTTCTTAAGAAGCTTTGAAACTTAATTACTGACAGACTATAATTATGTTATGGAAAACACATGAGAATTATTTCTCTTTAATAATTTTTGCATTGAAAATTGAAAAGCGTTTGTAAAGGGTTACTCAAGGTAGACTGCCTTAATTATAAATATAAAAAATATTAAATTTATATGTAAAGCAAGTCTAAAGAACTGTACATGCATGTACTTAAATGCCTTTTCAGAAACCAGAGCCCCAAGAGAAAGATGAAGCAGGCCAGAAGACAGATAACAAAGCAAGCTCAGTACTGATTGGCTTTTACAACTCATAGAGTGTTCCACCTGTTCAGTCAGATGTAATGAAAGAGGAAACCATAGGGTAAAATTGTTAACCCATCAAACAAACAAACAAATCTGTTTCTCAAACCAAAATTAATAAAAACAGGAAATGGTCACAAGGTCTTACATTTGAATATGTGATTGCCTTTTTAATGTGGTAGATTTTTCAGATGTACTTTTGTGGTTTGTGTGGGTGCCAGTGAGTGGAGATAAAAGTGCCATGTCCTCTACTCTCAGAATATCTCTATACAAGTAATGCTTATAAATACTGAAAGAGTTCTTGGGATCTTGGTTTTTCAAAGGTTACTTGTTACATCACCTTAAAGGAAAAATTCTGACTTTGACAGGAGTTATACTTGTACACTTGTTAAATCTTTGGTTGAAAATTCTCCTTGATAGTAATGATTTTCGACAATGGCAGTACACATTTTCCACATCATTTGTTTGGTATGGTACGCCTTATGTTATTCACAGCATCTGTTGTAAAAACTGCACCTACATGTAACACTAAAAAAAGTCTTGCAGGTTGTGGCAAATAGATGGTTGTTAAGCATGCAAGGTTCTTCAAGCTCTGGTACAAATTTGTTTTACTTTAGTGCCAGAATAAATGTTACAATGCTTAATACATACTGAAAACTAGCTCAGACTTTTGGGCTCAGTTTTTGTTTTCTTGTTAAATATTGTTCGCAAAGCAACAGAATGGAGAAAAATCTGATAAATAAAGGCTGTATATTTGAGGACTTCTTTATGATAAGAAGTAAAGTGCTGTTAGATGCTTGCATTTTTCCTGTATGTATAATTTCATACAAAATAAATGTCTAAGAATTATTCATTTAAACATTGTGCATGTCCTTCTATGAGACTGTAGATAGAATTGTTTGACTAACTACAAGTTATCAGTTGAATGTTTTGCAGAGGTCAATATTCTGAGGTTGTTTTTTTTTCTTTTAGATTGATTTTGGCTTTGGACAATAAGACAAAGATGAAATCAATTTAGTAACATTTGTCTGTATTTGTTTGTAAATCAGACTAAGAAGATTGCATCAGTGGGATTATTTTGAAATGCTGTTTTATCCTTGTAAAGCATAAGCTTACCTAGCATGCACAGGTGAAGTTTTGAGATTTTATCATTCTCCTGCTGCACCTTCAACAGAGATAGAAAATATTCCTGAGAGACAAAAGTGTTACACTGGCTGATTGAACATTATTATTCTTTTATCTTTTATATCTGTTGGCAACATGTTCTTATTCCAAAACAAATTGTTGTTCAGGCAGCCAAAAATTGTATAGCATTATTTATTTAATTTTTTGCAATTTCAAAATGATTCTTTTGGAAATTAGTACACTTTTTGCAAGATATCTTTTAAAAGAGCAACACAGAATATTAAATAAGCTCATCAAGGAGATATTGTAGGAGAAATTATTGCTGTAGGTATTGAATATATTGAAGTTAATCTAAAGATTCTATAAATAATGAAATATTGCCATGGAAATACAGTTAGATTACTTTTTTTATCATTTTAACCCTTAGCCTGCTAAATTTCTAAAATGGACTGGTCCATCATTCAATTTGGGCAATACCATTCATTATTATGTGTTCTAAAAATAACCATGCCCCGGTCAGTATTACACTCTTTCGGTGAATATCACATCATATCCAATGGCTCAAGAGTCAATAATTGTATATTATTTGAAGGGGTGTTCAATGAATATTTACTGACTGAATAGCAAACAGTGCAGACTATGATCAGCTTGCACGGAAGTGCAGGCTCATCTTGATCTGCACTGGTTGCAAAGGCAGAATCATTTGCCACCTGCAGGCTAAAGGTTAATGACTTCCTTGTTCATATTTGCATTGTTTTTGGCACTGCAATACAGTACTTTCCACAATAGAGCAAAGCAATCCCTTGCAATTTCTAATATAAGAATAGTTGCTGAACTATAAACTAGTCAAAAGATGGAAATGAACTTGGTGGAAGCTGTGGAAAATACAGATGGTGCACGAAATACCAAAACTATTTTCAGTTTTAAAATAATTTCTTTTAAAGCAAAGAATGTTGCTAACAAGCAAAATTGCAGGGGGTTCATTTCAGGGAGTCTGTCCATTAAAGGTATAAAATTAATGAAATGTGTTACATCCCTAACATTACTGCTGTTTTGTTTAAACAGACCTTTTAACTGGTTGAGTCAGGTTATCTTGAATGCACATTTAAATAAATATCTGGCAAATACGATATAACATTGCATGAGGCATTTCATTATGCAAGTTTATATCTTTTAAAATGTTTTGCAATAACATTCCCTCAGTTTGACTTGAAAGATACACTTAGTCTGGTAGGGTTTCAAGAAGATGACATATTTGTATGCAGTACAACATTATAGTGAGAATATCTGTATTCTGTGCACTTTAGTCATGAATCAGTCATATACCAGATGATGAGGCAGTACCAGGATAATCTACCATTACTGATTATTATGTCTCCCCCAGGAGACATATTGTTTTTGCCCTGTCCGTCCGTACGTCACACTTCATTTCCGAGCAATAACTGGAGAACCATTTGACCTAGAACCTTCAAACTTCATAGGGTTGTAGGGCTGCTGAGTAGAGACCCATGTTTGGGTCAATCCATCAAGGTCAGGTCACAGGGCTGAACATAAACCATTCGATCAATACTAGAACATTGACGAATTGAACTTCATAGATGATGGTCAATGAAGATAGATGACCCTATT
Source organism: Mercenaria mercenaria (assembly GCF_021730395.1). Lineage (NCBI taxonomy): Eukaryota > Metazoa > Mollusca > Bivalvia > Venerida > Veneridae > Mercenaria > Mercenaria mercenaria. The sequence goes on along the minus strand of NC_069370.1, from coordinate 16,753,667 downwards.
GATTTGGGTCACTCTGTAAAAGGTCAAGGTCAGGGCCTGAACATGAAAACCATTTCCGATCAATAACTAGAGAACCACTTGACCCAGAATGTTGAAACTTCATAGGATGATTGGTATGAAAGTAGATGACCCCTATTGATTTTGGGGTCACTCCCTTAAAGGTCAAGGTCACAGGGGCCTGAACATGAAAACCATTTCCGATCAATAACTAGAGAACCACTGACCCAGAATGTTGAAACTTGATAGGATGATTGGTTATAAAGAGTAGATGACCCCTATTGATTTATGGGATCACTCCGTCAAAGGTCAAGGTCACAGGGGCCTGAACATTGAAAACCATTTCGATCAATAACTAGAGAACCACCCTGACCCAGAATGTTGAAACTTATAGGATGATTGTTATGCAAAGGTAGATGACCCTATCGATTTGCGGTCGCTCCTTAAAGGTCAAGGTCACAGGGGCCTGAACATTGAAAACCATTTCGTCAGTAACTTGAGAACCACTTGACCCAGAATGTTGAAACTTAATAGGATGATTGGTCATAAAAGTAGATGACCCCTATCGATTTTGGGGTCACTCTGTAAGGTCCAGGGGCCCAACATTGAAAACCATTTCCGGTCAGTAACTTGAGAACCACTTGACCCAGAATGATGAAACTTGTAGGATGATTGGTCATGAAGAGTAGATGAACCCTAACGATTTTGGGGTCACTCTGTTAAAGGTCAAGGCCCAGGGGCCTGAACATGGAAAACCATTTCCAATCAATAACTTGAGAACCTCTCAACCCAGAATGTTGAAACTTCATAGGATGATTGTTCATGCAGAGTAAATGACCCTTATTGTTTTTGGGGTCACTCCATTAAAGGTCAAGGTCACAGGGGCCTGAACATTGATAACCATTTCCGATCAATAACTTGAGAACCACTTGACCCAGAATGTTGAAACTTCATAAGATGATTGAACATGCAGAGTAGATGACTTCTATTGATTTTGGGGTTAGTCTGTTAAAGGTCAAGGTCACAGTGGCCTGTTCATGTAAAATCATTTTTTGGAAATAACTTGAGAACCACTTGACCTACAATGTTGAAACTTAATAGGATGATTGGACATGCAGAGTACATGACCCCTATTTATTTTGAGGTCACTTGATCAGGGTCACAGGAGCCTGAACAGTGACTTGAGAACCACTAGGCCACGAGTGTTGAAATTTAGCGGGATGACTGGACATGCCAAGTAGGTAGATGATCCCTATTGCAGCCAACCATCAGTGTCTCTTTGACTTTCGCTCCTGACCCCTATTGACTTCTTGCCTATAGGACTTTGCGTTGGGGGAGACATGCGCTTTTTTACAAAAGCATTTTCTAGTTTCAGACAAACTAGCTACTGGTAATGGAAATTTCATTCAGATTCCAAAATCTGCATCTGAATGAATGATCTGGCAAAAATGCTTTATTTCTCTTTAAGCTCCCTGTGATGATTAAGTCACTATTGTGATGTCCTTGTTTTTTTTTAATCATATGTAGACACTTTTTAAACATTTTTCAGCAAGCTGATATCATGGTTATTTCTCGTCACAACTGAATTCATGCCTTCTGCTTGAAATTACCAACTGAATGATGCAGGTTCCATAACTCTTGCTTTCATTGTAATGAAATTATGCCCATCATTGTACATGTACTTCGTCTTTTTTTTTTTTTACAAAGTTCTATTCAAAGTTGTCTGCATGTTAATATCTCAGTAACTACAAAACACAACCTGCCGTTACATGACTGAAATTCTGTTGAAAAACGGTGTTAAACCCAAAACAAAAAACAAAACACACTTGTGTTCCTTGATATTTGTCTTTCAACCAACACCCCCAACCCATCAAACATTCCGCACTCAAAAAGAAGCACCTGTTAAGAATGTGCTCTTGTTAAACTTTTCATCTTTTTCTTAAAGTTTTGTATGTCTGCTGATAACTCTTTTACCAGTGAAGAACTGAAACTGGTTATAAGTATAATGAAAACCAGAAATGACTAATAGCAATAGCGCAGGGGATATGGACAAAATCCCCCCTTAAGACATACAAAATCACCACCTTGTCAGTTTTTCCAATTATATCATAATTTTCACTTCGTTCCATTTAGAATGGATAACTATCATCTGAAAAATTGTAATTTTTTCATTTTTGTTTATCATGGTTTTATATAATAAAGTTTTTAATTAACACAGTCAAATGTGGGATTTTGTCCTCATTAGTAATATCGAGCAGGGGGATTTTGTCTTCATTAGTCATATTGAGCAGGGGGATTTTGTCCTCATTAGTCATATCAAGCAGGGGGATTTTGTCCTCATTAGTCATATCGAGCAGGGGGATTTTGTAAAGGGACAAAGGGTGGTGGAGGTGATTTTGTCCTACCTTCATAGCATGGTACCTATCCTGTCTCCCTGGCTGAATGGTCATTTTCAATAAATGCTGCAAACATTTTGTAAGCAAACTTTTGAGTTCTTTCCAATGTTAATGAAGAAAACTTATATTTATGAGTAAAATGACAGAACAAACATGAAGATGGAGTCAGCATTGAGTCTACACAGACTAGCAATCTGAAGGGTTACAGTAACTTATTCAAGCTTTACTAAACACAGCTCTAAGTGTTTTTGCAGGTGGACTTCTTGTAGACGGCATAGATGTCTTTCCATATTTGAGAACTTTGACCTTTGTAAAGGTACAACCAGACACACTGTAAGATAATTCACTTTGAATGCATGCCCAAAATTGAAACAAAGAATTGTGTTTCCCTGAAAACAAATAGCCACAAAAATGAAGTGATTGGGATGCAAAGTTAATATGCTGCAGCTACTGATGCCATAATGAGAATGTGTTGCTCAAACAGCTGAGTAGGATATATGCTCTCTGTGCTTTCTTATGAATGGAATATATGCTTTGTTTTTGTTGTACCCTTAGAAGTACTGATAATACCCATCATGAAAGATTTATCTGTTTATATATTTAGATATCAGTTGTCCAGCTTTTTAAAAAAAGTAAAATTGCTTCTTCAAGGGAGGAAACTGATGCATCTTCATTCTGAAATAAACGTGAATGGATTTTAAGAGAGGAGAGAAGTTCTTTATTCTGAATCAACATGTTTTTGGCAACTTAAAATGTATTAGGTACCCATAAAGTCTACTTGTAATGAATATCTAGGTCAAGTTTGAGCTATCGTGATGGGCTTGTGTCCGTCGTCTGTTGGCTGGCATTAGCTTTTCACCCTGGTGGATCATCACCAAATTTGGTCTGAAGCATCCTTGTAAGGTCCTGTCTCAAGATTGTTTAAATTGTTCTGCTTTACCAATTTTAAGGACTGCCAGAGTTTAAGGGTCGCCAGAGCTGAAAAAATAGAAAAAACCTCTTCTCATGAACTGCTTGGTATTACTTCACCAAAGTTTGTTTATAGTATCCTTGTAAGGTCCTCTTTCAAATTTGTTTAGATGGTTCCACATGATTGATTTTAGGGGCCACCAGAGATAAAAATAGTAAATTTTTCTCATCCTTGATAGATAAATCAAACTTGGTATGTTGTATCCTTGTGAGGTCCTCTCTCAGAGTTGTTCAAATGGTCTTCTTGATTTATTATAGGGGCTGCCAGAGTTGAAAATAGAAAAACCTTTTAATGACTTCTTATGATTTGCTAGATAGATTGTCACCAAATCCTTCAGAGGTCCTCCCTGATTGTAGAGGCTATAAGAGCTTAAAATAGAAAAAAAAACTTTTATACTGAGCACAGTTGTTACCATTTATGGTTAAGTGTGTCATACATATATTCAAGGTCAAATTGTCAGTTTCAGGTGAGTAACTTAGAGCCACTATGGCCCAGTTGGTAGATTTTAGCTCGACTTTTCGTTGGTTAAGGTTCGTTGGTTAAAGTTTTTTATAAAGTCAAATATCTCTGTTACTATCAAAGCTATTGATTGAAACTTAAAATACTTATTTACTATCAAAGTCTACACCAGAGAAAACAATCCCCATAATTCTGATTTGAATTTTGACAGAATTATGCTCCTTTTTAACTTAGAATTTTTTTGTTAAAATTTTTGATAAAGTCAAATATCTCTGTTACTATTAAAGCTTTTGACTTGAAACTTAAAATAGTTATTTACTATCAAAGTCTACACCAGGAGAAACAATCCCCATTACTCTGATTTGAATTTTGACAGAGTTATGTCCCTTTTTAACATGGAATTTTTTTTTACTGGCAAAGCTCTAATTCAGAGTCAGGCACTGAGAAAAGTCGAGCACGCTGACTTACGGACAGCTCTTGTTAATTCACTTTTAATAATTACTGCTTCAGCTTTACCAAAACAAACTTTGATATGAAAAGTTACAATGGTTGTGTTTGGACTGACATTTTTTCAAGCGTTTATTTTTGATATATTTTGATTTTATGACCTTCACCTTGTTACAGAGATCAATTGTTTTCAGCAAGAGACTTAGTGCTTAGAAATCTGTTAATAATCTTTTTGCTGTCTTTAATCAGAAATGTTTACCTGAAATAGCAGACATACTGCACCTACAGCTTCTAGTTCTGCTATAATTTTAATAGATTGCACTAATTTTGCAAGGTTCACTATCCCCATATGTCTGCCAGTTACATAACCACATAATGAATGTTGAAATACAACAGTGCCGTCTGTAACCAGAAAAAGGCAGAACGTGCCTTAACATGCCACTTTCAGGTACAAATTTCGCAGTTTTTTATAATTAACAGCATGATATCAACAGATGCAAAGCAACTGCATCCTTTATTTTAAATTTACTGAAACTGCATGGTTCTTCTTACCTCCATATAGAAGAGTTGCGAAATTAAAAGTGACAAGACAGAACAGCATTCCTGGCAAATGAATGAGATATTGATAAGAATGTGTCTGAAAAAATGTGTTACATTTTAATTATTTTCTTTACCTGGTAGGTGCAAACTCACAAGTGGAGTCATATTGTGTAACAATTCGGTCAAAAGTTTCAAATCAACTGTTTATGAAATTGTATGTTGGAGCATAAAAAAACATCATTTAACAGATACAGTGCTGAATATCCACCAAAATAGCATTTTCCCAGAATGTCTGTGCATCTTTCAGTGTTCCTGGTTAATATGATATGAGACTATGATTGCCATTTCTGAAAGTATACTACTATTTCCTGATATATGACTGTATGATAATATTATGTACCTTTTCTATTGGGAATTAAAAGGAAATTTTTGTTCTCAGTTAACAGGTTTCAACTCAGAAATTGTGTTTTTGCTAATGATTGCCCAAAAAGCAATCCTACACTATGCTACGATATTTGTTAGTTTTGTCCTCAGTGTTACTTATCAATATATTTTCATATAAATGTATCCAGTTGTATTCATTCATACTTACACAGTTGTAGAGTTTCGCTAAAGGGCTGTAGGCCGGTTTTGTTAAAGGGCGGCTTTCATAGAATATGGCTGTTTCTTTGGATCTTTGTCCATGTGATCTTCTTCCATCAAATTCTGTTGGAGACAATATCAAAGTGTATACTAGTAGTCTCAGATACCAAGAAGGAACACTCTTGTTTTCTATTGTATAAAATATGAAGCATTGTTGAGCTTGATCATGTGAACCAATAGCTTACATGATTCTTGATCAGCTTTGAATACAAGACAGTTTTTTGTAGAGATTTATGAATGAATAACTGGCACAGAAACACATTTTTACCTTGTTTGTATGACATTTGTATGTAAATAATTATAAAGTTTTTGGCATCATATTGCACATAACATCATGACTTTATTACGCAAATATTTTTTTTAATACCTGTCTGGCATACACAGTATACTGGTAGTATGCGGGTATATTTGAAAAATGTCTAGAAATTTGTTTCATGCTGCAGTCATTTAAAGGTGACATTTTTAAACCAGATATATTTACATTTACATGAATGCATACTCATTAGTTACACCTACTGCAGATGCAGTATTTGATCAAAGAGGCACAGTTCTTTTTCTGGCTTGATAATGGTAAAGATATTGACTATACTTTGCTTAGATGCTTCTGTACAAAATTTTCTGATGGCATTGTCTCAAATAAAGACCTGTTTGTCTAAGATAGAAGTATTACCTGAGAGGAAGCTTTGCTTTTACTTGTTTTTGGTTGTTTTTCTTTAGTCAGATACAAAGTATTGTAGTCAGTTCAAATATCTAGAAAGACTTGAGCTGCTCCCTCCGAGCATTATTTCATGCAACGGTATGTGTTAGAGTAGAACCACCCACCAATAATTAAGTAGCTTGATGATTTGCTCTTTAATGAATGTAGTTGCTAATCTTATAGTACTGTTTATGTTTTGATTTTGTAAAAGGTAAACTCTTGTCCCTTAGCACTTTGACTATATAACACAGAACAGACTTACATGAATTGGGCACCTTGACAGGTCAAAGGACAATTTCTAGTGACAACTTCTTCATTAAATATTATACATATATTGACACATTCCCAATTCTTAAGAAACAAATTAAAAAAAAAAAACAACACCTTGTCATCGAATATATTAACTTGTTTTCATATTCCTTTTATCTAAAGACCATCTTGACACTATTTGAACAAATTAATTTTTTAAAATTGGGTACCTGGCTCTCAATAGAGGGCAAAATAACCCACCCCATCTTATATTTCAGTACCTCAATTTGTAAATAGATGGCTTGTCACTTACAATATGTCAATACAAAATATTATAACTATTCAAAACAAATCGAAAATTTGAGTAGACACCCGCTTTCTGTAGCATTAGCAATGAAAAACTTAAGGGTTCATGTTTACATGATTTAAAAATTATGCTTCATAAAAATCAAAGTAAAGTCACACTTTTGGGTAAAAAAAACTAAATTGACGCCACTTGCAACACAAATGTTTTTGGTCTTTACTTATCAGATGAGTTGACCTAAACAAAATGTGTCTTTAATCATCTTCAGATGCTCAAGACCAGTTTTATATAAAGTGCCTCTAACAATGAGGGATTGGTGCTGATCTTGTCAAAGATTAGAGTCAAAGTTTATACATCATAATTTGGAGACCATAGTCCTAACTGCAGCCATCTGATTGGTAAATCTGTATTGACCAATAGTAAATTTTTATCCCTAGACCCTCCTTTGTTGTATGGTTCTGTTACATTTGTTATGCTGGCGTGATGTCTGTAATTTCATTAGTTTTTAGTCTCTGACATGGCACAAGTCAGCTGCTATACCATCAGGCTGTTTATTTCCAAAGACAGAAAAATGTTTTGAAACTGGATTAATACCATCGATAACAGTCAGCAATATGTCTAATATGGAAGATAGATGTTCAATGAAAAAATTATAAGTTATATCCTGTAAAATCTGTCAGAAGCTTTATTAATGTCATGTTTCATTTTTCTGTAAACAGTACCAGTCTAGACAGGGGACTGCTTGATTGCAGATTTATTGCAGCATGATCAATTTTTTTGTAATTAGAAGAATAAGTTTGCTTGTTTTTAAAGACAATTGCGAGATTTCAAAACTATACAGTTACTACCTCAGACAAATTTTGTGTTGCATGTAAAGAAATACTAATATGAAATGAAAATGGTTACATCTTTAATATTTTGTTTGAATGATTCATGTGTTGTAATGATGAAATTCCCAAAAATGATGATATGCCTTTTGCCATTTTTGGAGACTTGATTGTCTTAGCTTTAGCCTACTGGCATCAAGTGTTTTTGCCTTTGCAACCAGTGCAGACCAAGATCAGCCTGCACATCCGTGCAGGCTGATCATGGTCTGCACTGTTCGCTATTCAGCCAGTAAATTTTCATTGAACACCACTTCGAATAATAAGCAGTATTGCCCAGATTGAATGATGGACCAGTCCATTTTTGAAATTTAACAGGGTAAAGGTTAAACAACAGTTGTATTGTCAGTGTCATGCTGCAGCTTTGTTCCCAATTGGATGTCTGGATTACAAAAAAGTTTGAAGTAGTTTGTTCTAAGTCAGTAAGTGGTCAAGATAGTGAGGTATCATATTGGTGCTTCAGTTTTAATTGTTGTCATTTGAAACTTGATTGTGTCTGTATATGGACACTCTAGGGTCAAGTGTTTGCATAGATGTTAGGTCAAGGGTTTCATATGTCAACTTGATGTCAACAGGAACCGACAGTTGGTAATAGGCTCTTGTCTTGTAGATAATACTCTTGATTTTATCTGGCATGCAGTCACCGTTAGTTTAATATTGATTCAACAACCTTTGCAACAGTATTTTACTTATGGCAGTAAGTAAACCAAACCAGTGTTCTTATTTGCAAGTAACTGACGGATCAGTGCGCTGTAGTTACAGAGGTGACCAGGGGTGGGTTGGAGGTATGGCTGTCATTTTCAATAAAATATACTAAACAATGGGAACATTTTCCATTTTACCTGTTAGGGCAATTAGTGAAATAATCCATTAATTCTTAACTGTTCAAGTTTGGCATGATATAGTTATGTTATTGTGTTATAACATCATCCTCACAGAGTACATTATCAGTATCAAGAAACCAATTAAAATGGCAAGTCTGCCAGCTCTCTGGTTTCTCTGGATGGATTAAGCTAATCTTCTTGATATTGTTAGGCATGATATATTTTCTTTGATCACCAGTTGTTTTCCCCAATGAACTGTAACAGTGATTACAATTATAATTCGTAATTGTTTGAGAAAAGCTAGTGCTTCTGCTGTTGTGTAAGGTAATAAGTTTGTGGTGGAAACAGTTTCGGAATGTAAGAAATCCCTGCTTACCATCTTAAGAATGGTTAGTTGAGAGTTTTATCAAAATGGCACACTGACATTCTAAGTTTCTTGACTTACAATGATAAGGGATGGACAGTTCTATAGTGCCTTTCTTAATAAATGTTACTGATGTCATGATCTTTGCTCAATCACAGCTTTCCTTACCTGCAATATTCGATTACTTCAGATGATGCAAAGGTAGTTTCTAGGGTCTTAAAAACAAATAACATGAGCCGTGCCATGGGAAAACCAACATAGTGGCTTTGCGACCAGCATGGATCCAGACCAGCCTGCGCATTCGCGCAGTCTGGCCAGGATCCATGCTGTTCGCTTACAGTTTGTCTAATAGAGATTGGCTTTGAAAGCGAACAGCATGGATCCTGACCAGACTGCGCGGATGTGCAGGCTGGTCTGGATCCATGCTGGTCGCAAAGCCACTATGTTGGTTTTCTCATGGTGTGGCTCACATGTATATCATGCATTCTTTAGAACTCTGTTTGGCATCATCCCCAAGGATATGCATATTGTTCATTCCACTTGGAAAATCTAAACAAAACCTGTTGAGTTTTATGATCTTCTTACAGAATGATTGAATTATTACATCAATTAATGAAACAGTTCATTGTTCAAATGTTAACATGGTGCCTTGTATTTGGAGAAGACAGTATTTAGGATTGCCTGTTTTATGCTAGATATTTTCAGATGTATTTCTGTGGTTTATGAGGATGCCAGTATACGGAGGGGGTTTCTGTTCAAAGTACTGAAATGTTTGTATGCTGTGCACCATTGAAGTTGATGTTATGTTATCTATGTTTCATATGGAAACCTTTCAAGTGTTTGAATCTATACTGTAACAGAAACAACAAAACTAATCTTATAGTGCTTACAACTACAAAAGGCATTGCTTACAGTTTACTGCATTCAGTACAATAACCATGCCACTGAAATTTGATATTTTTCTTTAAATGAATATTATGCCCTTATATGTGCAATGCAAGCAAGTATACTACCATAACAGTAAAAAATAATGTCATAATATTTAAACAAATATTTTTTTCAGAGCTATTTGAAATGGTTCTATCTGTCTATCAAGAAGCAGTATAAAACACACACAGTAAATCTTAAGGGTATATGGTAGTTACCCTGATAAAAAATCAATGACCTTTTTTTAGCTCACCAGAGCCAAAGGCTCAGGGTGAGCTATTTTGATCACTCACCGTCCAGCATCCATTGTCCGTCGTCCGTTCATAAACTTTTATTTAAACGACATCTCCTCAAAAACCGCTAGGCCAATTTCATCCAAACTTCACAGGAATGTTCCTTGGGTGAAGCTCTACAAAAATTATTTAAAGAATTTAATTCCATGCAGAACTCTGGTTGCCATGGCAACCGAAAGGAAAAACTTTAAAAATATTCTTCTCAAAAACCAAAAGCCTAGAGCTTAGATATTTGATGTGAAGCATTGCCTAGTGGACCTCTACCAAATTTATTCATATCATGACCCCGGGGTCAAAATTGACCTCGCCCCAGGGGTCACTTGTTTTTACATAGGAAAATCTTAAAAAATCTTCTAAAAAACCAGAAACCCTAGAGCTTAGATATTTGACATGTAGCATTGCCTAGTGGACCTCTACTAAAGTTGTTCAAATCATGACCCCGGGATCAAAATTGACCCCGCTCCAGGGGTCACTTGATTTTACTTAGATTTCTATAGGAAAATCTTCAATTTTTTAAAAAAAAAATAAACCAGAAGGCCTAGAGCTTAGATATTTGACTTGTAGCATTGCCTAGTGAACCTCTACAAAATTTGTTCAAATCATGACCCCCAGGGTTAAAATTGACCCCGCCCCAGGGGTCACTTGATTTTATATAGGAAAATCTTCAAAAATTTTCTAAAAAATAAACCAGAAGGCCTACATCTTAGATATTTGACTTGTAGCATTGCCTAGTAGACTTCTACAAAATTTGTTCAAATCATGACCCCCGGGGTTAAATTGACCCTGCCCCATGGGGTTACTTGATTGTACATAGAAAAATCTTCAAAACTTTTTAAAAATAAACCAGAAGGCCTAGAGCTTAGATATTTGACATGTAGCATTGCCTATTGGACCTCTACAAAATTTGTTCAAATCTTGAGCCCACCCAGGGTCAAATTGACCCAGCCTCAGGGGTTACTTGATTGTACATAGGGAATTCTTCATAAATTTGCTAAAAATAAACCAGAAGGCCTAGATCTTAGATATTTGATATGTAGCATTGCCTAGTAGACTTCTACAAACTTTGTTCAAATCATGACCCCAGGGGTAAAATTGGCCCCGCCCCAGGGGTTACTTGATTGTACATCGGAAAATCTTCTAAAAAAACAAAATTTCTAAAAATAATCAGTTAGACATTTGAAACATGTAGCTCATACTACTCATGTGAGCGATCCAGGGTCATCATGACCCTCTTGTTTCTGTATTTAACAATATTATTTGACATTTAAAAAACTTTTGCAAGGATGTTTATATTTTTAAAGTTTTTGTAGCATATGGAATTTCTTAGTGTTTTATGACAAAAAAACCTTTTCATTTGACATGTTTGCTTCTATAACTTTGAAAAAAATTATCTTTGATGGTTATTGTTCCTTATGTAATTCACAGCATATGTTGCAGCAATGCAACAACATGTTACACTTGCAATTTGTGGCAAACAGATGGTGGTTCACTGTATTCTTGTACCTGGAATTTGCACTTTATATATATATATATATATATATATATATATATATATATATATATATATATATATATATATATATATATAACTTTACTATACCGTAGAAGTGGGCAGATATACGTTTCATCATTAGATTCAATCCGTAAAGGACCGTAGAAGTGGGCAGATATATATATATATATATATATATATTTGTTTTAAATTGTTGTGCAGAGCATAGAACTTTTATGTACGAGGGGTAGTCCAAAAGTAATGTCTATGTAACCATGAAAATATGAATTATGAAGAGAAAACAACAACAATTCATACAAAATTGTCTTGATCAATTTGCCACATATTTTGAAAATATGTCATATTGCCTACTTTATACTGACATATTAACATAACATTTTACAGAAAGCCTCTGCATGTCACATGTGTCATTTTAGTCATCAGGCAGTACCAAGTTTAGCATGCATGACAGGGTGTCAGTGGTATACTATAAGTTTGTCATTGTCGGTATGGAAAGGTGTAGTTGGAGATTTTTATATCAATTGAAATGTTCTTTTGCTTCCATGAAAACAACATACTGTTCTGTACTCTCAGTGTAACTGAGATAGGAAATATTCATGAGAAACAATGCATAACAGTATAAAAGTGTGACAGAGGCTGATGGAATGATTCTGTTGTTTTATCTGATACATGTGTTGGCAACATATTCTTACTTCATGTTTTTGTTATGGTTTGTCAATGATAGTGCCTAGAAGTTTTTGTTTTTGCCATTTTGAAATATCTCTTTTGTTAGAAAACACTTTTTACAAGATTCTTTTTTTAGAAGAGAAGCAGCATATTGTTTCAGGTAAGCTCAACAGGCAGATGTTTAGAGAGAAATCCTAGGGCATGAAGATTTACAGTAATTTGTCTTTAAGGTTTAGGAGTATATCACCAAAACACAGAAATTTTTGATAAACGAACAACATCGTTACCAATATTTTACCTGACCACTACATGTTCTGCCGTACTGTCCTGTACATAAATTTCTGAAAAAGTTGTCCCCCTTTGAAAATGAATGCCATTTGTAAAGAAATAAAAATAAACAATTGCTGAAAACTCTGTTCCACCTAGTTTTGTGAAATTTCAACACTCGCACGCTATTGCAAATGCATCAAAACAAACATGTGTAACAGTTCTTTGAAAATGGTGAGTTTTTAAAGGCGTTTGACTGTCAGGAAATAGGGCATTTTTAGGCAGTCCTTTTCCGGAATTCAATGTTTATATCAGTATACTGACACTTGTTTTTAGCTCACCTGTCACAAAGTGACAAGGTGAGCTTTTGTGATCGCGCGGTGTCCGGCGTCCGTGCGTGCGTCTGTGCGTGCGTCCGTAAACTTTTGCTTGTGACCACTCTAGAGGTCACATTTTTCATTGGATTTTTATGAAAGTTGGTCAGAATGTTCACCTTGATGATATCTAGGTCAAGTTCGAAACTGGGTCAAGTGCCTTCAAAAACTAGGTCAGTAGGTCTAAAAATAGAAAAACCTTGTGACCTCTCTAGAGGCCATATATTTCGCAAGATCTTCATGAAAATTGGTCAGAATGTTCACCTTGATGATATCTAGATCAAGTTCGAAACTGGGTCACGTGCCTTCAAAAACTAGGTCAGTAGGTCTAAAAATAGAAAAACCTTGTGACCTCTCTAGAGGCCATATATTTCAAAAGATCTTCATGAAAATTGGTCAGAACTTTCACCTTGATGATATCTAGGTCAAGTTCGAAACTGGGTCACGTGCCGTCAAAAACTAGGTCAGTAGGTCAAATAATAGAAAAACCTTGTGACCTCTCTAAAGGCCAAATTTTTCATGGGATCTGTATGAAAGTTGGTCTGAATGTTCATCTTGATGATATCTAGATCAAGTTCGAAACTGGGTCACGTGCGGTCAAAAACTAGGTCAGTAGGTCTAAAAATAGAAAAACCTTGTGACCTCTCTAGAGGCCATATATTTCACAAGATCTTCATGAAAATTGGTCAGAATGTTCACCTTGATGATATCTAGATCAAGTTCGAAACTGGGTCACGTTCCATCAAAAACTAGGTCAGTAGGTCAAATAATAGAATAACCTTGTGACCTCTCTAAAGGCCAAATTTTTCATGGGATCTGTATGAAAGTTGGTCTGAATATTCATCTTGATGATATCTAGGTCAAGTCCGAAACTGGGTCACGTGCGGTCAAAAACTAGGTCAGTAGGTTTAAAAATAGAAAAACCTTGTGACCTCTCTAGAGGCCATATATTTCATGAGATCTTCATGAAAATTGGTCAGAATGTTCACCTTGATGATATCTAGGTCAAGTTCGAAAGTGGGTGATGTGTCTTTAAAAACTAGGTCAGTAGGTCAAATAATAGAAAAACCTTGTGACCTCTCTAGAGGCCATATTTTTCATGGGATCTGTATGAAAGTTGGTCTGAATGTTTATCTTGATGATATCTAGGTCAAGTTCGAAAGTGGATCACGTGCCATCAAAAACTAGGTCAGTAGGTCAAATAATAGAAAAACCTTGTGACCTCTCTAAAGGCCATATTTTTCATGGGATCTGTATGAAAATTGGTCTGAATGTTCATCTTGATGATATCTAGGTCAAGTTTGAAACAGGGTCATGTGCGGACAAAAACTAGGTCAGCAGGTCTAAAAATAGAAAAACCTTATGACCTCTCTAGAGGCCATACTTGGGATTGGATCTCCATTAAAATTGGTCAGAATATTCACCTTGATGATATCTAGGTCAAGTTTGAAACTGGGTCACGTGCCTTAAAAACTAGGTCAGTAGGTCAAATAATAAAAAAACCTTGTGACCTCTCTAGAGCCATACTTTTCATGGGATCTATATGAACGTTGGTCTGAATGTTCATCTTGATGATATCTAGATCAAGTTTGAAACTGGGTCAACTGCGGTCAAAAACTAGGACAGTAGTTCTTAAATTATTAAAATCTTTTGACCTCTCTAGAGGCCATATTTTTCAATGGATCTTCATGAAAATTGATCTGAATGTTCATCTTGATGATATCTAGGTCAGTTTCGAAACTGGGTCACATGCGGTCAAAAACTAGGCCAGTAGGTATAAAAATAGAAAAACCTTGTGACCTCTCTAGAGGCCATATTTTTCATGAGATCTTCATGAAAATTAGTGAGAATGTTCACCTTGATGATACCTAGGTAAAGTTCAAAACAGGGTCACATACCTTTGAAAACTAGGTCAATAGGTCAAATAATAGAAAAACTTTGTGACCTCTGTAGAGACCATATTTTTCAATGGATCTTTATGAAAATTGGTCAGAATTTTTATCTTGATAATATCTAGGTCAAGTTCAAAACTGGGTCACATGAGCTCAAAAACTAGGTCACTATGTCAAATAATGACGTCATACTCAAAAAGGGTCATACCGGAAAAGGACTGCCTAAAGGGGCCCTACTTGTAGACAGTCTAACTCCTTTAAAAACTCACCATTTTCAAAGAACTGTTACACATGTATGTTTTGATGCATTTGCAATAGCGTGCGAGTGTTGAAATTTCACATAACTAGGAGGAACAGAGTTTTCAGCAATTGTTTATTTTTATTTCTTTACAAATGGCATTCATTTTCAAAGGGGGACAACTTTTTCAGAAATTTATGTATAGGACAGTATGGCAGAACATGTAATGGTCAGGTAAAATATTGGTTTTGGTGATATACTCTTAAACCTATTAACCTTTAGCTTGCTGGCAGTAAGTGATTCTGCCTTAGCAACCAGTACAGACCAAGATCAGCTTGCTCATCCATGGTCTGCACTGTTTGCTTTTCAGTCAGTAAATTTTTCATTGAACAATAAGGCTGATGTACTACAGTGTGCATCCCTTTGAATGATAAGTGGTGCTGCCCAAATTGAATGATGGACCATTCCATTTTAGAAATTTAGCAGGGTAAAGGTTAAATTGTAATACAGCAGGTTCTAAACACCATGGCTAACTCAAACAATTTGTGTGATCTCTGCTTGTTTTCCTATATTTTTTATGTTTTCAAACACATGATAGCTCTTGCAGTTTGCTCCATCCCTTTTCAGCTTTGAGCAATCACTGTTTCCCTGTTACACATGAAACACTGTCATGAAATGAATTTTGACTAGCTGACGTTTAAAGTCCTGATGTTACCTAGTTACCTAATTTTGTATTTGACCGAATTAACATAGACTTATTACATCTATACGACAGCTATCTCTAGAAAATATCTGGAAAATACATAATAATATTGCATGAGGTATTTTCTTCTGTAAGTTAATAGCCTATAAAATGTTTTGCAATAGTTTTATTCCATCAGTTTGACATGCAAGATACATTTAGGCTGGCAGGCTTTCAAGAAGATGACATATTTGTATGAAGTACAACATTATATTGAGAATGTCACTTTGTAATACCATTCATTTTGTACATTCAGTCCATTGCAATCTGGCAATTCAATTGTACAAAAGATGATGAGGCAACAGGGATAGCCCAACATTGCTGATTATTATTCAGAGGTAATAGCTAATGGATTCTTTGTCTGCATCTAGCTTAAATATCAGCCAAATAAAGCATTGATTAGTATAGGTGGATGGTCCTGCATCCATTGTCTGCTGCCATCATCTATTATTCTGTATCAGCAGCATTTTTACTTAAAACAGCTTTTCCTCTGAAGCAACAAGTTGTGGTCAGTAGAATCCTGGAATTGACTTCTCTCACATTAAATTTTGTTCATTTACCATTGAGTTGGATATTACATTCTTGCATACCAGACGGGGATTTCTGGTATTTTTACTGGTGCTGGAAAAATCCATCTTACACCCCGGGGTGTACGATGACTCTCGTGCTTTAAATGACGTATTACGAACTACATATACGTAGAAGATTCATACAGTTACTTATATTTTATTTCAAAAAAGGAATAAAAATCCAATACCTTGACAGTACCTCTTTGTTCCTGATACTATATTTCTCGATTCAAAACACGTTATTTTATCAAAAATTTATCACGTTATGCTGCAACTGATAAAACAAAACCGGAACTAAACATTGTTATTTGTCTTTGAAACGTCATGACATCTTTCTTGTTTACGGACGTTGCTTTACCGCGCTTTGTTTAAATACGCTGCTATAAGAAATAGTTCTAAAAAGAAAGCCGTCCGATTGGTTTTATTTTTATTATTATTTTGATATCGGTATGCAAGAAAAAGATTCTGTCACTGGTTATAGGTACAGATGGGAATATCCGGCTCTCGGGTAACTGTTTAGGCGGTAACGAGGCTCCAGTTACCCTCGAGACCGGAAATTCCCATCTGCACCTTCAACCAGTGAAAGAGTCTTATAATCTGCACATACAACCACTGAAAGAATTTCATAATCTTTGCCCTGTTCTCTTGAAGCTTGATATTTGTTAGCAAGATGAATGAAATTTTTGATTTCATAAATAGTGTTTGGTCCCCAGCAAAAGCAGAAATAACTTGGCATAGGTAAGCTACCAAACAGGATGCATATTTCCTAGGAAAGAAAAAAAGCTTTTGCAGGAGAAAATAAATAACTTCCTGAAATTGTATCAAATAGCATCAATAACAGTTGTCAATATATCTTATACAAAGAATGATAGATGTTCAAAAAACATATCAGTTATATCTTATTACCAGTCTGTAATATCTCTCAGAAGCTTTATTAATGTCAAGTATCATGTTTCTGTAAACAGTACCAGTCTAGACGAGGAAGTGCTGCATAATCAATTATTTGCAATTAGAAGAATAGACTGGTTGTCATAAAAGACATTTGTGAGATTTCAGTTTGGCACAATGACTATTTCAAAATTTGTACATCATGCACTTAGGGAAATGCGAAAACTTAATAAAAAGGAGTTTAGATTTTTAATGTTCATTTGAATGATTCATATGTTATAATGATGAATGAGTCTTAAAATGGGTTTCCTTGTTTTCAGTGATATTTTTTTCACCAGTCATAGTAAAATCAGCTGGTTAAGGGAGTCGTGGTTATCTGTTGATTATTTTCTAGCTTCAGACTCGAGATGGACAGACAGGTGGACATCAAGGCCAAAAATGTCTTCTTATATCTTGCTATTTTAGAGACTTATTTCAAGCCTGTATGTATCTGGTTAAACAATAATTATAGTCAACGCCCTATCCTTGAATGTTACCATTTGGATATCTGAATAACATTTTGAATGAAGCGGTTAAGATAGTGAGGTATCAGTTAATGAAGGTATAATTTCTTCTTCATCAGTTATAGTTGTTGGTCATTTGAACTGTGTTTGTATGGCTGTATGTAGACCACTCAGTCAAGTGGTTGCATGGATGCTAGGTCAAGGGTTTCATATGTCATCTTGTCCTCAGTTGGAACAGACTGTTGGTAATTGGCTCCTGTCTCAAACTGTTCTGTTGATTTGTTTGCTTTGCTTTTATTTCCCAGAATGAACTCCTGTTTTTGATGAACTAGTTAATTACACTAGCTGTTGGCACTTTAATACTACAATTATCCAAAAACACTGTTCTTTCCTGTTCAGGTTTAACATCTTATGTAATTGTGTTATGACACCATCCGCAAAGAGTACATTATCAGTACTCAGAAACCAATTAAAGTGGAAAATCTGCTAGCTCTCTGGTTTTCTTGGGCGGATTAAGCTAATCTGTCTCCCATTGTTAGACAAAATATTTTTTCTACTTAGATAATCAGTTTTTTTTCCACCATGAATTGTGGTAGTAATTGGTAGTGCCAGTGCAACTGCTGTTACATGAGATAATAAGTTTGGGGTGGAAACTTGTACATTATTTCATAAGAAACACCTGCTACTCTCCCAGACCTGACCATGATTATAATTGTGCCTGAAGTTTTAAGTTTTGAAAGCACAATTTAAGTAAAATAAACAGATGACATTTCATGAATGGAGACTGTAGTGCACCTTCCTTATAATCGTTAACAGTATGTGTAGCTGGACATGTCATAAATGGAGATTGTAGTACACTTTGCTTAAAAATCGTTGACAGAATGTGTACCTTTTACATTTCATGAATGGAGATTGTAGTACACTTTGCTTAAAAATCATTGACAGAATGTGTACCTTTTACATTTCATGAATGGAGACTGTAGTACACTTTGCTTAAAAATCGTTGACAGAATGTGTACCTTTTACATTTCATGAATGGAGAATGTAGTACACTTTGCTTAAAAATCATTGACAGAATGTGTTTGAATGGAGACTGTAGTACACTTTGCTTAAAAATCCTAGACATACGTGTACCTTGAAATTTTATGAATGGATATTGTAATGCATCTTCCTTAAAGATGTTTAATATGTCGTCTAACATACAGTTTACCTGACATTTTTTCATTTACTTCAAATTTTAACAAACCATTTGTTAAGAGTCTTAAAATATATTTTATATTACATGTAAATTATACATTGGCATCATCCACAAGGTTATGTTCTTACATGTATGCATACTGCATATCATCCTCACAGAGTACATTATCAGTACCCAGAAACCAATTAAATTGGCAAGTCTGTCAGCTCCCTGGTTTTCCTGAGTGTATTAAGCTAATCTACCTCTAATTGTTGGACAAAATATATTTCCTTTCTTTGATAACCAGTTGTTTTTAGCTCACCTGAGCACAAAGTGCTCAAAGGTGAGCTTTTATGATCGCCCTGTGTCCGTCGTCTGTCATCGTCCGTCCGTCAGTCTTACGTCGTCAACAATTTGACTGTTAACACTCTAGAGGTCACAATTTTGGCCCAATCTTAATGAAACTTTGTCAGAATGATACCCTCAATAAAATCTTGGAAGAGGTCGATATTGGGTCATCTGGGGTCAAAAACTAGGTCACCAGGTCAAATCAAAGGAAAAGCTTGTTAACACTCTAGAGGTCACAATTTTGGCCCAATCTTGATGAAACTTGGTCAGAATGTTACTTTAAATAAAATCTTGGACAAGTTTGATATTGGGTCATAAGGGGGTCAAAAACTAGGTCACCAGGTCAAATCAAAGGAAAGGCTTGTTAACATTCTAGAGGTCACAGTTTTGGCCCAATCTTAATGAAACTTTGTCAGAATGATACCCTCAATAAAATCTTGGATGGGTTTGATATTGGGTCATCTGACGTCAAAAACTAGGTCACCAGGTCAAATCAAAGGAAAAGCTTGTTTACACTCTAATGGTCACAATTTTGGCCCAATCTTAATGAATCTTGGTCAGAATATTACCCTCAATAAAATCTTGGATGAATTTGATATTGGATCATCTGGGGTCAAGAACAAGGTCACCAGGTCAAATCAAAGAAAAACCTTGTTAACACTCTAGAGGTCACAATTTTGGTCCAGTCTTAATGAAACTTGGTCAGAATGTTATCCTCTATAAAATCTGGGACAAGCTCGATATTGGGTCATCTGGGGTCAAAAACTAGGTCACCAGGTCAAATCAAAGGAAAAGCTTGTTAACACTGTAGAGGCCACATTTATGACTATACCTTCATGAATCTTTGATAGAGTGTTAATCTTGATGGTCTCAAGGTCCAGTTTGAATCTGGGTCATGTAGGATCAAAAACTAGGTCACCAGGTCAGATCAAAGGAAAAGCTAGTTAACACTCTAGAGACCACATTTATGACCATATCTAAATGAAACTCGGTCAGAATGTTGATCTTGATGATCTGTAGGTCAAGTTCAAATCTGGGTCAGGTTAGGTCAAAAAATAGGTCACTAGTTCAAATCAAAGGAAAAGATTGTTAACACTCTAGAGGCTTAGTATGTTAATCTTGATGATCTTTAGGTCAAGTTCGAATCTGGGTCATGTGGGGTCAAAATGTAAGGCACTGGGTCAAATCAAAGGAAAAGCTAGTTAACACTTTATAGGCCACATTTATGACCATATCTTTATGAAACTTGGTCAGAATGTTGATCTTGATGATCTTTAGGTCAGTAGGTCAGGTGAGGGATACAGGGCCTTCATGGCCCTCTTGTTTTCCCTAGGAACTGTAGTTACAATTATAATTAGTAATTGGTTGAGAAGCTAGGGCTACTGCTGTTACATAAGATAATAATTTTATGGTAGAAACAATTTCAGAATGTAAGAAACACCTGCTTACCATCCAAAGAATGGTAATGGTGTGTTGAGAGTTTTATCAAAAGCACACTCTGACATTTTGAATTTCCTTGACTTTTAATGATAAGAGAGTGACACTACTACATTACCATCCTTAATAAATGTTACAGATGTCATGATCCTTTTTCATTCACAGCTTACCTGACCTGCAATTTTTGGTAACTTCAATGATGCAAATGTGTTTTATAGGGTCTTAAAAAACACATTACATGTATAGCATGCTTGTTTGGCATCATCCCCGGAGAACATACATATTGCTCATTTCAGCTTGGAAGATCTAAACAAGAATTGTTGAGTTTTATGGTCTTTTTTACAAAATGATTGAATTATTACATCATTTAATGAAACAGTTCATTGTTCAAATGTTCAGTTTGAGAAACGTTTAAAGCATTGGGCCTTGCATTTGAAGAAGACAGTTCTTGGGTGTGCCTTCTTTATGCTAGATATTTTCATTTTAAAAATATAAACCAATGATAACTCTAGCAGTTTGTTTGTTCCTTTGCAGCTTTGAGTGGTTACACAGGAAATACTGTCATGAAGTGAATTTTGACTAGCTGGCGTTTAAAGTCCTGATGTTGCCTGGTTACCTAATTTTGTATTTGACCGAATTTACACAGACTTATTACATCTATATGACAGTTATTTCTTGAAAATATCTGGAAAGAGCATAATAATATTGCATGAGGTATTTTCATCTGTAAGTTAATAGCCTATAAAATGTTTTGCAATAGTTTTACTCCATCAGTTTGACATGCAAGATACATTTTGTCTGGCAGGCTTTCAAGAAGATGACATATTTGTATGAAGAACAACATTATATGGAGAATGTCTTTTTGTTAATACCATTCATTTTGTGCATTTCAATCCATTGCAATCTGGCATTATTCAGTCGTACAAGAGATGATGAGGCAACAGGGATAGTCCAACATTAATGATTATTATTCAGAGGTAAGAGCTAATGGATTCTTTGTCTGCATCTAGTTTCAATATCAGCCAAATAAAGCATTGATTAGTAAAGGTGGATGGTCCATCATGTATCATCTGCAGCCATCATTAATTATTCTGTGTCAGCATTTTTACTTGAACAGCTTTTCCTCTGAAGCAACATGTTAGAATAACACCAAACTTTGTTTGGAGCATCCTGGAATTTACTTCTGTCAAGTTTGTTCAGTTTCTTGCATGCCAGGGGGATATTCTGATATGCACCTTAAACCGGTAAAAAAATCTCAAAATCTTTGTCCAGTTCTCTTGCAGCTTTATAGCGAGCTCGAAGAGCAGGCTCAAAGGGCCTGCTCAAGAATCAAGCTTTACGGTAACGCAAGTATTTCACACTTGGTGATGGATTTGAAAAGTTTTGTCGGAAGTTTTAAAAAAGCGCACCCTAGCGGACTGGTGCTCACAGGAAGTACTTCTTTCCGGAGTGAATACAGAATTTCATTCAATTGCTAAAAATTATTCATCACTTAACAATAATGAAAAAATGATTTCCAGTTGTTTGAAAAAAATATTGTTTTCATTTAAAAGATCAAGCATCGGCCAGAAAATGGAAAAAATTTCATAATAAGCAAAAAGAAACGGGAACGCGGTAATGACGTCACCGTGACACCGGCTTCCCATAAATTTTGCAATGTATGATATTCACTGTTATAGGTATGGTGACACTAAATGTAGACTTTTTCAGTGAATAGGTTCTCCTGAGTTCTTGTGATTAGTGAATAGTTTCTTTGTGACAAATAAATGATGCATAATATTTTTAGATAAATCCGATTTCTTTGAGCTCGCTTTGAGGCTTTGCCTTATTTCATATTATTTGTTAGCAAAGTTGTTATGAAATTTGTAATTCCGCAAATATTATTTGATCCCCAGTAAAAACAGAAATTACTTGGCATACAGTATGAATGCTTCTGAGGAAGAAAAAAGACAATTTACAAAAAAATTGAACTTCCTGATATTGTATCAAAAAACATCAATAACAGTTGTCAATATATCTTATACAAAGAATGATAGATGTTCAAAAAACATATTAGTTATATCTTATTACCAGTCTGTAATATCTCTCAGAAGCTTTATTAATGTCAAGTTTCATGTTTCTGTAAACAGTACCAGTCTAGACAGGGGAGTGCTTGATTGCTGCATAATCAATTATTTGTAATTAGAAGAATAAGACTGGTTGTCATAAAAGACATTTGTGAGATTTCTGATTTGCACAGTTACTATTTCGGACTATTTGTGTGCACTAAGGGAACTATTAATAATGAATAAACAAGAGCTGTCTCCATAGGATGACATATGCCCCCGATGGCACTTTGAATGAGTAGTTATGGCCGATGTTAGAGTTTAGGACCTTTGACCTACGGAGCTGGGTCTTGCGCGCGACACGTCGTCTTACTGTGCCACACATTCATGCGTAGTTATTTTAAAATCCATGTATGAATGACAAAGATATGGACCGGACACGCCCATCAATGCACTATCATGAAAAATGACCTTTAACGTCTAAGTGTGACCTTGACCTTTGAGCTACGGACCTGGGTCTTGCGCGCGACATGTCGTCTTACTGTGGTACACATTCATGCCAAGTTATTTGAAAATCCATCCATGGTTGACAAAGATATGGACCGGACACGCCCCTTACAGAAGCAAGCCTCTGTGGCGTACATGCTGCGTATTTGCTGTGTATATGCCGCGAACACAGTAGTACGCCAGAGGAGTACATTTTACATACACCGCATGCCGCGTACATGCCGTGTACTATTTCGACGAGTACACAGCATGTACGCAGGAGGTCACTAGTACACTTCAAGTACGCAGCACAGACTCTGAAAATTTAAGGAGTACACTGCATGTACGCAGGAGGGACTTGTACAAGAAAATAGTACACTGCATGTACACCGCAGATACTTTGAAATTTGTGCAGTACACTTCATATACGCGGGAAAGACTTGTACAATTTCTTTTGGCATTTATACTTAGTTTTTTTTTTATAAGTTAAAGTCTGAAGTAAACTTCATATACGCGGGAGGGACTTCATGCAGGAAGGATTTGTACATTTTTTTTTTTTTGGAAGCAAGAACTTGATTTCCGAGTAACTTTTATCTTAATAGCATAGAATAGTTCAGATTACCGGTATTCTGAACAAAAAAAATTTGCCAAACTATTTGCAATGTTCATTTGTGAAGCTTACATCTTAGTGATTTCTGAGCTGCACCTTGCATGCAGTGTAAAAATATATTCTTTTTCGTTTTGAATTAATCCTGGAGCTTTCTAACTTGGATAATTGAAAAGCCTTATTTGAACTTCGTTGCATTACATTTTGTAATACATGAAATAATTACCAAGATAATGCCTCAACAGCGCCCGAATGAGAAGAATTAATAGCTCTCACTTTTATTTGAATACTCTTAAGCAAAACACCATTCTATCATGTTTTATAAAGGCTTTAATGCTCATTATGTTAACTCATTAAGGCCTCACGCACACATCGTCTATAATAAATCATAACACTTATATTTAGTTGCATTAAAGTTGTTTCCCCTTGATGCAGTTACGCCATTTTCTTCAAATGTTTACCAAATTACATGCTACAAAAACTGATTTATTTCATTGAAAAGTGGATGGAGAAAAGCATACTAATTTATTTGATAACATCAATCTACATTATTTTGGTAAGGGTAAATACTTATTGATGCATGTCACTTATCTTTTTTCTGTTTTTTTCTGTCCAAATGATCAGCATTTGCATATGAAAGTTGGTGGGGTAAGGAATTTACATTATCACAGCAGTTTCGCCACAAGAGTACACAGCATGTATGCAGCAGGAGTACACAGCATGTACGCCGCAGGACTCGGGCCAGGAGTACACAGCATGTACGCCGCAGGAGTACACAGCATGTACACCGCAGGAGTACACAGCATGTACGCCGCAGGGGTAGTACACCGCAGGCTCATTTGCATGTGAAAAGTGTATGTGCCGCGTACATGCTGCGTACTATTTCTCACATACTAAATTCCTCCAGCGTACATCCTGTGTACTATGTAGTCCACAGCATGTACGCAGCAAGTAGTACGCGGCAGAGCTCATTTGCATGTCAAAAGTGTACTACAAACGTACTATCGGTGTATGTGCGGTGTATATCCTGAGTACTATTGATTTCAGTACACATCATGTACGCATCATATACGCTGTATGTACACAGCAAGAGTACGCAGCAGGCCTTTTTCTTCTGTAAGGGGCCCATCAATGCACTATCCTTTAATGTCTAAGTGTGACCTTGACCTTTGAGCTACTGACCTGGGTCTTGTGCGCGACACGTCGTCTTACTGTGGTACACATTCATGCCAAGTTATTTGAAAATCCATCCATCGATGACAAAGATATGGACCGGACACGCCCATCAATGCACTATCCTTTAATGTCTAAGTGTGACCTTGACCTTTGAGCTACGGACCTGGGTCTTGCACGCGACACGTCGTCTTACTGTGGTACACATTCATGCCAAGTTATTTGAAAATCCATCCATCGATGACAAAGATATGGACCGGACACGCCCATCAATGCACTATCCTTTAATGTCTAAGTGTGACCTTGACCTTTGAGCTACGGACCTGGGTCTTGCACGCGACACGTCGTCTTACTGTGGTACACATTCATGCCAAGTTATTTGAAAATCCATCCATCGATGACAAAGATATGGACCGGACACGAAAATTGCGGACAGACTGACAGACCGACAGACTGACAGACCGACAGACCGACAGACCGACAGATGGTTCAAAAACTATATGCCTCCCTTCGGGGGCATAAAAACAGAGTTTTGACTTTTAAACTTCAGTTGAATGATTCTCATGTTAGAATGATTGATGATAAATAAAACTGATTTCCTTGTTTTCCATGGTATTCTTTTCAACAGTCACAGTAACATTCGCTATGCAAAGGCTTTTCATGTTAACTTTCACTTTCTAACTTGAGGCTCAAGAAATAGATGTACATCAATACTAAAAATGTCCTCATATCTTTCCGTATCAAGTGAATGTGACTGGTGAAACAACATTTGTAGTCTAGCTCCTTCTGTGATTGCTGGATTTTGAATGAAGTAGTTCTAAATGCTCAGGATGTGACGTATCAATTTATGAAGGAATAATTGCTTCTTCATCTGTAGCTGTTGGGTCAGTTGAATCCTAGCTCTGTGTGTGCCTATATATGACACCTAATGTAGTAAAGTATTTACATAGATTGTAGGTCAAGAGTTTCATATGTCATCTTGACATCAGTTGGTACAGACAGTTGGTAATAGGCTCCTGTCTCTTAGGTGTGCTTTTGAGTTTGTCTTAGCTTTGCTTTTATTTACCAGAATGCACTCATGTTTTCAATAAACTAATAATCTACTCTACCTGTTCGGAGTTTCTGTGATTATCAAAAAAAAACAGTTCTTTCCTGCTCAAGTTTATCGTCTTATGTTATTTTGTTATGACACTATCCTCACATAATACATTATCGCAGTACCCAGAAACCAATTAAAGTGGCAAGTCTGCCTGCTCTCTGGTTTTCCTGGGCGGATTAAGCTAATCTGTCTCGCATTGTTATACAAAGTACTTTTTCTACTTAGATAGACATTATTTTTTTACCATGAAATGTGGTAGTAATTGGTAGAGGAGCAGCTAGTGCAACTGTTGTTACATCAGATAATTTATTTGCGGTGGAAACTTGTTAATTATCTCATAAGAAATACCTGCTGCTCTCCCAGACCTGGAGCATAATGTAATGGTGTTTCCAGACAACAATAAGCGTAAATTATTGAAAGCACAACAAAAATTGATCCATGACAGTATATGTACCTTGACACTTCATGGATATTTACTGTATAACACCTTTCCTTAAAAGTCCTTGATAGTTTGTGTACCTTGACATTTCAGGAATGGAGACTGTAGTACACCTTCCTTAAAAATCCTTGATTGTATGTGTACCTTGACATTTCAGCATTGGAGACTGTAGTACGCCTTCCTTATAAATCTCCTTTATAGTAAGTGTACCTTGACATTTGAGAGATGGAGACTGTAGTACACCTTCCTTAAAAGTCCTTGATAGTATGTGTACCTTGACATTTTAGGAATGGAGACTATAGTACACCTTCCTTAAAAGTCCTTGATAGTATGTGTACATTGACATTTCAGGAATGGAGACTGTAGTACACCTTCCTTAAAAGTCCTTGATAGTATGTGTACCTTTACATTTCAGGAATGGAGACTGTAGTACCCCTTCCTTAAAAATCCTTGATAGTATGTGTATCTTGACATTTTAGGAATGGAGACTATAGTACACCTTCCTTAAAAGTCCTTGATAGTATGTGTACCTTGACATTTTAGGAATGGAGACTATAGTACACTTTCCTTAAAAGTCCTTGATAGTATGTGTACATTGACATTTCAGGAATGGAAATTGAAGTACGCCTTCCTTAAAAGCCCTTGATAATATGTTTTCCTTGACATTTCAGGAATAGAGAATGTAGTACACCTTCCTTAGAAGTCCTTAATAGTATGTGTACATTGACATTTCAGGAATAGAGACTGTAGTACACCTTCCTTAGAAGTCCTTAATAGTATGTGTACCTTGACATTTCAGGAATGGAGACTGTAGCCTTGATAATTTGAGTACCTTGACATTTCAGGAATGGAAACTGTAGTACACCTTCCTTAAAAATCCTTGATAGTATGTGTACCTTGACATTAACACCTTCCTTAAAAGTCCTTGATAGTATGTGACATTTCAGGAATGGAGACAGCAGTGCACCTTTCTTAAAAGTCCTTGATAGTATGTGTACCTTGACATTTCATAAATGGAGACTGTAGTTCACCTTTTTAAAAGTCCTTGATAGTATGTGTACCTTGACATTTAAGGAATGGAAACTTTAGTACACCTTCCTTTAATAATCCTTGATAATATGTGTCCCTTGACATTTCAGGAATGGAGACTGTAGTACACCTTCCTTAATAGTCCTTGATAATATGTGTACATTGACATGTCAGGAATGGAGACTGTAGTACATCTTCCTTAAAAGTCCCTGATAGTATGTATACCTTGACATTTCAGGAATGGAGACTATATGTTATCTTTCTTAATCTTAAAAATCCTTGATAGTATGTGTACCTTCACATTTCAGGAATGGACACTGTAGTACACCTTCCTTAAAAATCCTTGATAGTCTATGCACAATGACATTTTAGGAATGGAGACTGTAGTACATCATCCTTGAAAGTCCTTGATAGTATGTGTACCTTGACATTTCAGGAATGGAGACTGTAGTACATCTTCCTTAAAAGTCCTTGATAGTATGTATACCTTGACATTTCAGGAATGGAGACTATATGTTATCTTTCTTAATCTTAAAAATCCTTGATAGTATGTGTACCTTCACATTTCAGGAATGGACACTGTAGTACACCTTCCTTAAAAATCCTTGATAGTCTATGCACTATGACATTTCAGGAATGGAGACTGTAGTACATCATCCTTGAAAGTCCTTGATAGTATGTGTACCTTGACATTTCAGGAATGGAGACTATAGTACACCTTCCTTAAAATCCTTGAAAGTGTGTGTACCTTGACATTTCAGGAATGGAGACTGTAGTTCACCT
The DNA here is from genome assembly GCF_021730395.1 of Mercenaria mercenaria. Taxonomy (NCBI): domain Eukaryota; kingdom Metazoa; phylum Mollusca; class Bivalvia; order Venerida; family Veneridae; genus Mercenaria; species Mercenaria mercenaria. The sequence goes on along the minus strand of NC_069370.1, from coordinate 16,725,399 downwards.
TTCTTAAAAATCCTTCAGAGTATGTGTACCTTGACATTTCAGGAATGGAGACTGTAGTACACCTTCCTTAAAAGTCCTTGTAAGTATGTGTACCTTGACATTTCAGGAAAAGAGACTGTAGTACACATTCTTTAAAAGTCCTTGATAGTATGTGTACCTTGACATTTCAGGAAAGGAGACTGTAGTACACCTTCCTTAAAAGTCCTTGGTAGTATGTGTATTTTGACATTTCAGGAATGGAGACTAGTACATCTTCTTTAGAAGTCCTTGATAGTGTGTGTACCTTGAAATTTCAGGAATGGAGACTATATTACACCTTCTTTAACAATCCTAAATAGTATGTGTACCTTGACATTTCAGGAATGGAGACTGTAGTACACCGTCTTTAAAAGTCCTTGGTAGTATGTGTACCTTAACATTTCAGGAATGGAGACTGTAGTACACCTTCTTTAAAGGTCCTTGTTAGTATTTGTACCTTGACATTTCAGGAATGGAGACTGTCATACACCTTCCTTAAAAGTCCTTGGTAGTATGTGCACGTTGGCATTTCATGAATGGAGACTATAGTACAGCTTCCTTAAAATTCCTTTTTAGTATGTGTACCTTGACATTTCATGAATGGATACTGAAATACACCTTCATTCAAAATCCTTGACAGTATGTGTACCATGACATTTCATGAATGGAGACTTTAGTACACATTACTTAAAAATCCTTGACAGTATGTGTACCTTGACATTACATGAAATGGGACCTTAGAACACACTCCTTAACATGTTTTTGATGTCAGGGACTTTTCTCACATACAGCTTACCTGACATGAATTTTGTCATTTATTTAAGACTATACCAAACCATTCGTTAAGAGTCTTACAACATGTTTACATTGCAATCATAAAAATTTGGTTTGGAACTCATCCACAAGGATATGTTCTTACATGCATATTGCTCATTCCAACATAGAATATGCATGGATGATTTATTGCTTCTCATTAAAAAATAAGTTCAAAGTTTGTATGTTTAAACTTCAGGGACATTTATTTCCTACTAAAATGGATGAAAAAAAGGAAGTAGTCATGGGATATTGCATTTGAATGAAACAGCTATGGGAAGTTGCTTTTTTGATGTGGGGGGAATTTTTTCAGATATTCTTCTATCGTTTGTGTTTCTGCCAGCAGATAGAAATAAAAGTGTCATGTCCTTTGCTTTCCTGAGTGCTTTGTTAAAAGTACTCTTTCATTCTTAGTTTCCTGATTTACAAAGGTGATTTGTTATATCACCATCAGAAGTATAATTTATGCTAAAAACGTGTTTGATTGTGAAACTTCCTTTGATAGTTATGATTTTTATGATGATACATGTATTCCACATAATTTTACTTAATGCGGTCAATTTATGTAATTGACAGCATCTGTTTCAACATTGTGAACAGATAGTTGATAGGAAAGGCTCACAACAACTCTTATAACTTGAATTTGTCTTTGTTTAAAGTGTCTGGAAAGATACAATAACGCTTTTATAAGAAACTTGAGAAGTATATATAATGGAAAAAATCGGTTAGGCTCTTAGTCTGAATGTTTTGTTCCGGGGTAATGAAACTGTCCGTCTGTAGGTTCATTAGATGACAAGTAAATAAATTTGGCCTACAACATTAAGCCTAATTAATTGAAAACACAATAAAAGTTAATCCTTTACCTTATATGAACTTTAACATTTCATGAATGTATACTGTAGTACACTTTGCTTAACAATCTTTGACATTTCAGGAATGGATACTGTAGTACACTTTGCTTAAAAATCTTTGACATTTCAGGAATGGATACTGTAGTACACTTTGCTTAACAATCTTTGACATTTCAGGAATGGATACTGTAGTACACTTTGCTTAAAAATCTTTGACATTTCAGGAATGGATACTGTAGTACACTTTGCTTAAAAATCTTTGACATTTTAGGAATGGATACTGTAGTACACTTTGCTTAACAATCTTTGACATTTCAGGAATGGATACTGTAGTACACTTTGCTTAACAATCTTTGACATTTCAGGAATGTATACTGTAGTACACTTTGCTTAACAATCTTTGACATTTTAGGAATGGATACTGTAGTACACTTTGCTTAACAATCTGTGACATTTCAGGAATGGATACTGTAGTACACTTTGCTTAAAAATCTTTAACATTTCAGGAATGGATATTGTAGTACACCTTCCTTACAAATTTTTGCTTTAACAAGTCATGAGTGGACACTGTAGTACACCTTGACAGTATATGTACTTTAACATGTCATGAGTGGACACTGTAGTACACCTTCCTTTAAAGTCAGTACACCTTCCTTTAAAGTCCTTGACAGTATGTGCACTTTAACATGACATGAGTGGACACTGTAGTACACCTTCCTTTAAAGTCCTTGACAGTATGTGCACTTTAACATGGCATGAGTGGACACTGTAGTACACCTTCCTTTAAAGTCCTTGACAGTATGTGCACTTTAACATGGCATGAGTGGACACTGTAGTACACCTTCCTTTAAAGTCCTTGACAGTATGTGCACTTTAACATGACATGAGTGGACACTGTATTACACCTTCCTTTAAAGTCCTTGACAGTATGTGCACTTTAACATGACATGAGTGGACACTGTAGTACACCTTCCTTTAAAGTCCTTGACAGTATGTGCACTTTAACATGACATGAGTGGACACTGTAGTACACCTTCCTTTAAAGTCATTGACAGTATGTGCACTTTAACATGACATGAGTGGACACTGTAGTACACCTTCCTTTAAAGTCCTTGACAGTATGTGCACTTTAACATGACATGAGTGGACACTGTAGTACACCTTCCTTTAAAGTCCTTGACAGTATGTGCACTTTAACATGACATGAGTGGACACTGTAGTACACCTTCCTTTAAAGTCCTTGACAGTATGTGCACTTTAACATGACATGAGTGGACACTGTAGTACACCTTCCTTTAAAGTCATTGACAGTATGTGCACTTTAACATGACATGTGTGGACACTGTAGTACACCTTCCTTTAAAAATCTTTTGACTGTATGTGCACTTTAACATGACATGAGTGGACACTGTAGTACACCTTCCTTTAAAGTCATTGACAGTATGTGCACTTTAACATGACATGAATGGACACTGTAGTACACCTTCCTTTAAAGTCATTGACAGTATGTGCACTTTAACATGACATGAGTGGACACTGTAGTACACCTTCCTTTAAAGTCATTGACAGTATGTGCACTTTAACATGACATGAGTGGACACTGTAGTACACCTTGACAGTATGTGCACTTTAACATGACATGAGTGGACACTGTAGTACACCTTGACAGTATATGTACTTTAACATGTCATGAGTGGACACTGTAGTACACCTTCCTTTAAAGTCCTTGACAGTATGTGCACTTTAACATGTCATGAGTGGACACTGTAGTACACCTTCCTTTAAAGTCCTTGACAGTATGTGCACTTTAACATGACATGAGTGGACACTGTAGTACACCTTCCTTTAAAGTCATTGACAGTATGTGCACTTTAACATGACATGAGTGGACACTGTAGTACACCTTGACAGTATGTGCACTTTAACATGACATGAGTGGACACTGTAGTACACCTTCCTTTAAAGTGATTGACAGTATGTGCACTTTAACATGTCATGAGTGGACACTGTAGTACACCTTCCTTTAAAGTCCTTGACAGTATGTGCACTTTAACATGGCATGAGTGGACACTGTAGTACACCTTCCTTTAAAGTCCTTGACAGTATGTGCACTTTAACATGGCATGAGTGGACACTGTAGTACACCTTCCTTTAAAGTCCTTGACAGTATGTGCACTTTAACATGACATGAATGGACACTGTAGTACACCTTCCTTTAAAGCCCTTGACAGTATGTGCACTTTAACATGTCATGAGTGGACACTGTAGTACACCTTCCTTTAAAGTCCTTGACAGTATGTGCACTTTAACATGACATGAGTGGACACTGTAGTACACCTTCCTTTAAAGTCCTTGACAGTATGTGCACTTTAACATGACATGAGTGGACACTGTAGTACACCTTCCTTTAAAGTCCTTGACAGTATGTGCACTTTAACATGTCATGAGTGGACACTGTAGTACATTCCTTTAAAGTCCTTGACAGTATGTGCACCTGGGTATTTCAGGATGGGGTCTGTAGCACAACTTTCCTAAAGATCCTTTACAGTGTATGCACCTTTATATTTCAGGAATGTATACTGTAGTATGCCTTTCTTAAAACTTAAAAATCCTTGACAGTGTTTGTACCTTGACATTTCATGAAGAGAGACTGTAGTACACCTTATTAAAAATCCTTGATGCTATGTGTATCTTGACATTTCAGGAATGGATACTGTAGTGCACCTTATTAGTAGTCCTCAACAATGTGTGTACCTTGACATTTCTTGAGGGGATACTTAGTACACTTTCCTTAAAAATCTTTCATATGTCAAGGACCTTTTTATTCCCCCACTTTGTGGGGTGGGGGACATATAGATTTACCCTTGCTGTCCGTCCGTCAGTCCTTCCGAGAATGTTGTGTCGTGCCTAGTTCAGAAGTATTTGACGTTGAGTCACAAAACTTTACAGTGATGTTGGTCAGCATGTGTAGTTGTGCACCTGGGGTTTCGCGTCCGGATTCATTCAGTCATGTAGGAGTTATGGCCCCTGACTTTGTAAAAAATTGGTCATTTTAATGTTGTGTCGCGCGTAGCTCCACAAGTATTTGACCTAGAGTCACCAAAGTTTACAGGAATGTTGTCAGCATGTGCAGTTGTGCACCTGGGGTTTTGCGTCCAGATTCATTCTCTCATGTAGGAGTTATGGCCCCTGACTTAGTTAAATATTGCTCATTTTTATGTTGTGTGGCGTGTAGCTCCAAAACTATTTGACCTAGAGTCACCATGGACAGGTATCTGAAAATCTCAAGAAAGCATATATGTTTATATGTACATTATATATGGTTACTTTTTACATTTTTTTAGCTCACCTGTCACAAAGTGACAAGGTGAGCTTTTGTGATCGCGCAGCGTCCGTCGTTCGTCCCTCCGTAAACTTTTGCTTTTTTCATGGGGTCTTTATGAAAATTGGTCAGAATGTTCACCTTGATGATATCTAGGTCAAATTTGAAACTGGGTCACGTGCAGTCAAAAACTAGGTCAGTAGATCTAAAAATAGAAAAACCTTGTGACCTCTCTAAAGGCCATATTTTTCAAAGATCTTCACGAAAATTGGTCAGAATGTTCACCTTGATGATATCTAGGTCAAGTTCGAAACTGGATCACGTGCCTTCAAAAACTAGGTCAGTAGGTCAAATAATAGAAAAACCTTGTGACCTCTCTAGAGGCCATATTTTCATGGGATCTGTATGAAAGTTGGTCTGAATGTTCATCTTGATGATATCTAGGTCAAGTTTGAAACTGGGTCACGTGCACTCAAAAACTAGGTCAGTAGGTCTGAAAATAGAAAAACCTTGTGACCTCTCTAGAGGCCATACTTTTGAATGGATCTTCATGAAAATTGGTCAGAATGTTCACCTTGTTGATATCTAGGTCAAATTTGAAACTGGGTCACATGCCGTCAATAACTAGGTCAGTAGGTCAAATAATAAAAAACCTTGTGACCTCTCTAGAGGCCATATTTTTCAATGGATCTTCATGAAAATTGATCAGAATTTTTATCTTGATGATATCTAGGTCAAGTTCAAAACTGGGTCACATGAGCTCAAAAACTAGGTCACTATGTCAAATAATAGAAAAAACAACGTCATACTCAGTTCAAAACTGGGTCATGTGGGAACAGGTGAGCGATTCAGGATCATCATGGTCCTCTTGTTTTAAATAGCAACATATTGTTTTCCCAAAGTTGATCTGTGTCCTTTGTAATGTAGTGGGGGCATCTGTGTCCCATGGACACATTTCTAGTTTACATACAGCTTACCTAATATTCTTCCCATTTACTTCAAATTATACCAAACCATTTGAAAAAAGTGTTACCATGTTTATATAACATGTAAACTTTGCATTTATAAAAACTTGGTTTGGCATCATCCCCCAAGGATATGTTCATACATGCATATTGCTCATTCCAACATATAATATGCATGAATGATTTATTGCTTCTCATTAATGAATTAGTTCATTGTTTGTATGTTTAAACTTCAGGAATGATCTTTTTTCCAGTTAAAGTGGTTGAAAAAGGGAAGTAGTCATGGGATATTGCATTTGAATGAAACAGCTGTGGGAAGTTGCTTATTTGATGTGGGGGATTTTTACAGATACACTTCTGTGGTTCGAGTTGCTGCCAGCAGATGGAAATAAAAGTGCCATGTTGTTTGTTTTCCTGATTGCTTATGTTCAAAGTACAGTTTCATACCTTGACTCCTGGGTTGCAAAGGTGATTTGCTATATCACCTTCAAAACCACCTTTAACTTAAATAGCAACTTCCTTTGATAGTCGTGATTTTTTTATATTTTGACCATGGAAGTACATGTTTCCACATCAATTTTCTTAATGTTGTAATTTTATATAATTCACAGCATCTGTTTCAACAGTGCATGCACCTGTTACAAGAACAGATGGTTGATAGTTACGGAAGGATTACAGCAACTCATACACCTTGATTTTTTCTTTATTTAGTTTATTACGAAGTATCTGGAAAGATATAATAATGCTTTAATGAGTATTTGGAAATATTTATATATGGAAAAGCTGGATCAAGCTCAGAGGCATGTGGCAATAAAATTGTCCGTCTCTATGTTCTTTAGTTGAAAATTAAAAACTGCTTGAACTTAAAGTTAACAAACTTGATAGGATGATTGCCTTTGACTACCCATATTATTTTTGGGATTTGTAGGTCATAGGTTTAGGTCAGAATGACTTCTAATCTGAAAACAGCTCCACTGAATACTTCAAGAAACTTTGGTCTACAGTCATCAAACTAAATAGTATGATTGCATCTGGTAAGTAAGTGACCCTACAGTTTTGGGGTCAGTAAGTCAGTCGTAAATGAAAATGGAAACAATTTCTGCTTAACTATTAAAAGACAATTTGTGTCTAATGCTTTTTTCTTCATCATGGGGGTACATATGTCTTTAGAAATTTTAACAGCTCAGAAAATATGTGTTGAACTAAAGACAATGTTTAGTCATACTGTTTCACAGAGTTCAATGTTCTGAAATGAATGTTTCAGAGAAGAGAAATGAATGCTCTGACTTGAATGTTTCACAGAACAGAGGTCATTGTCCTTACATTATTGTTTCACAGAGTTCAATGTTCTGATATGAATGTTTCACAAAGGATAGTATATGACTTGAATGTTTCACAGACATCAATGTTTTGAACTTGTATCTTGCTTTTGAATGGATTCTATGACAAAAAGTTTAAGATGAATCAGTTTAGTAACTTTTGGATTGTTAGTAAAGGCAAGGCTTCTTTACTATTAGACTAAGATAGTTTTAACAGTATATTTTTCCCAGAATAGTGCTTTTACAATGTAGGTTATCAGTATAGGCGGATGGTCCAGCATCCTTCGGCCATGATTTACAAAAACAATTTCTCCTCTCTGAATCTGTTGGTCTGGTCTCCCATTATGGCCCTGTTGTTACACTAGTTAGGCACAAGAATACCCAGTATGAATAGGTAATGTTCAAGATTTTATACATTTCTAAAAACTGATTCCTTTTACCATGGCATTCCTTAACATAAACTAACTAAACAACGGAGAAAATGTGCCTCAGAAACAATGTATGACAGTATGAAATATGACACAGACTGACTGAGTGATTCCCTTACAGAAGAAAAAGGCCTGCTGCGTACTCTTGCTGTGTACATACAGCGTATATGATGCGTACATGATGTGTACTGAAATCAATAGTACTCAGGATATACACCGCACATACACCGATAGTACGTTTGTAGTACACTTTTGACATGCAAATGAGCTCTGCCGCGTACTACTTGCTGCGTACATGCTGTGGACTACATAGTACACAGGATGTACGCTGGAGGAATTTAGTATGTGAGAAATAGTACGCAGCATGTACGCGGCACATACACTTTTCACATGCAAATGAGCCTGCGGTGTACTACCCCTGCGGCGTACATGCTGTGTACTCCTGCGGTGTACATGCTGTGTACACCTGCGGCGTACATGCTGTGTACTCCTGGCCCGAGTCCTGCGGCGTACATGCTGTGTACTCCTGCTGCATACATGCTGTGTACTCTTGTGGCGAAACTGCTGTGATAATGTAAATTCCTTACCCCACCAACTTTCATATGCAAATGCTGATCATTTGGACAGAAAAAACAGAAAAAAGATAAGTGACATGCATCAATAAGTATTTACCCTTACCAAAATAATGTAGATTGATGTTATCAAATAAATTAGTATGCTTTTCTCCATCCACTTTTCAATGAAATAAATCAGTTTTTGTAGCAGTTAATTTGGTAAACATTTGAAGAAAATGGCGTAACTGCATCAAGGGGAAACAACTTTAATGCAACTAAATATAAGTGTTATGATTTATTATAGACGATGTGTGCGTGAGGCCTTAATGAGTTAACATAATGAGCATTAAAGCCTTTATAAAACATGATAGAATGGTGTTTTGCTTAAGAGTATTCAAATAAAAGTGAGAGCTATTAATTCTTCTCATTCGGGCGCTGTTGAGGCATTATCTTGGTAATTATTTCATGTATTACAAAATGTAATGCAACGAAGTTCAAATAAGGCTTTTCAATTATCCAAGTTAGAAAGCTCCAGGATTAATTCAAACGAAAAAGAATATATTTTTACACTGCATGCAAGGTGCAGCTCAGAAATCACTAAGATGTAAGCTTCACAAATGAACATTGCAAATAGTTTGGCAAATTTTTATTGTTCAGAATACCGGTAATCTGAACTATTCTATGCTATTAAGATAAAAGTTACTCGGAAATCAAGTTCTTGCTTCCAAAAAAAAATATGTACAAATCCTTCCTGCATGAAGTCCCTCCCGCGTATATGAAGTTTACTTCAGACTTTAACTTATAAAAAAAAAACTAAGTATAAATGCCAAAAGAAATTGTACAAGTCTTTCCCGCGTATATGAAGTGTACTGCACAAATTTCAAAGTATCTGCGGTGTACATGCAGTGTACTATTTTCTTGTACAAGTCCCTCCTGCGTACATGCAGTGTACTCCTTAAATTTTCAGAGTCTGTGCTGCGTACTTGAAGTGTACTAGTGACCTCCTGCGTACATGCTGTGTACTCGTCGAAATAGTACACGGCATGTACGCGGCATGCGGTGTATGTAAAATGTACTCCTCTGGCGTACTACTGTGTTCGCGGCATATACACAGCAAATACGCAGCATGTACGCCACAGAGGCTTGCTTCTGTAAGGGTTCTGTTGTTTTATTGGCAACATATTCTTATTTCATGTTTTGTTCAGGTGTGCAAAAAATAATGTATAGAAATTTTTTTTTTTGCAGTTTCAAAATACATCTTTTGTGATTTTACATTTTTTGCAAGAGTTCATTATAAAAGCAGCAGCACAGGTGTTAACTTAGCTCAGCAGGGAGACTTAGAGGATGTGTGTGTGTTTGATTCTTTTGTGCTGCAAGGAGAGTACTGAATATACAGTAGTTTGTCTTCAAAAACAGAAAGCACTGTCCAGAAATGAAATACGGTTGAATTGCTAGGTTCAGACTGCAAGACAGTAGTTATCATAGCAGACAAGGTGTCATTGGCCAGGCTCTAAGCTTTAAAGCAGTTTCCGAATGCAGCCTTCCCATTGGTCAGTATCATTGCAACCAATCAAATCTCTTTTTTGGGACTGGTCTCCAGTCTCAATTTAACAAGAATTTGTAACAGAGTTACTAACGTTTCCCACCTAGGGCCTTTTTTGACAATAACCTATAGCCCATATAAATATTATTAGACAAACATCATTCCATACAAGCTGACCTTCACTTCCTGAAATTAGTTGGCTACATAATATTTTCTAACTGCGACAGATTACACTTATTTGACAAATATTTCCTGGATGTGTCTGAAAAAATATATAATACTTTTGCAATGATGCAAGTTTATAGCTAATAAAATGTTTTGCTATAGCACTGTTTCCTCAGTTTGTTGTGAAAGATACTGTAAACCTAGAAATGGTTTCGCGCTATTTAAGTTAGCAACTTTCGGAAAACAACCAGCTACAGTGAATGCGCGAAAGTTTGTAGTTTTTGTTGGCAGTAGGCTGCAAAGATTCTCCCCTATATATGAATAATATGTAATCTATTTTTTAAAAAAGGAGTTTTTACCATGTACAATATTTATTTAGATATATCAGCTACATATTTTGTACCCTTATATAAATCCTATAACCTTTTGACAAATAAAAAACAACAGCAGTGAGTTATTCTTGATTGATTGGTGAAAAAGGAAAAATCAGAAAGTCGGTAAAGTTTTGCAATTTTAGCTCTTGTATCGTAATCGTAGTGTACATATAATTACTTTTTTGTTTTTACACCTGACATAGCTTCGTTCACAACTTCATTTGCAAATGGATTGATGTGTCAGCATCACTTTCCAAGCGTAATGTAGTATCAATAGGATTGTTTCTTGCTCTAATCATATATTTAGCTTTTGTCCATATAAACACATTTGACTGTATGCGGTGAGTTGTATATTGTTGAACATGAATCTTGCTCACAATCACAAAGAATAGTAGACAGAAAATTATGTTGAAGAAAAGTGACCAGTTACTTGCCCAAGCAGTTTTACCTTACCCTCAATGTACTTGTAATTTTGCCTGCAACTGTTTGTTTCTTAAGCTATTAAGTTTTCACTTATTTCATTAATCTGGCATGCTTTTAAGATGACATATCTGTATGCATTATAAAATTATATTGAGAATATCTGTCTGTCATACCATTCATTTTGTGCACTTTAGTCCATTACAGTTTGGCATCATTCAGTCATATACCAGATGATAAGGCAGTAATAGAATAATCTACAATTACCGATTATAACTACCAGTAATGGATTTTATATTCAGCTTTCTTCAGTACACAACTCTGCAACAGTTGTCATCCAGTTGAAATGAAACTTGGTATACATCATTTACTGTATGTCCTTGGGGTTTTCTTGTCCAATTATTAGTCCCCTACCAGAACTGAAAACATTTTTAGGGAGTAAAGGATTGCTGATATTCAAATATCTTGGTACAAACATTCTCTATAAGAAGTCATTGTGTCATGTGCAACACTTGGAGATCAAAGGTCATCAGTTTTGTGTTTGCTTTTTAAGTGTATCATCCATTAGGGGATTTTAATACTTCTTGGCACATATTTTCCACTAAATGAGATGGTGGTTTTATACTTCTCAAAATCCCCTAAATCAAGGTCAGTCTTGGAAGTCATAGGTTAACAGTGCCTGTTTTTAGTCTACTCTGTAACTAACAAGTATTTTCAATATGACTTGGCAATAATGAGACAGTTTGTCACACACAAGAACCAGACCCCTTGGTTGAAGGCCGAAGTCATGCTTAGAAGTCTGTTTTTTGTCAGTCTGTAACTTTTTCATGCATGCATGCATTATAAGTCATAATGTTAATCCACCACACTGCCATCCATGAAGGGATTTTGAAATCATTTGCCATAATGAGACAACGTGTTGTGCAGAGGACCCAGAGCTCTGGCTACAAGGTCAATGTCACATTTGTAGGTCAAATCTTAACATTTTTTTTCCTGTTCAGTCCATGACTGCTGTTCCAGAAATGATTTCAGAATGACTTGATACAGATATTCCTGTCCCAGACGATGTTGTGTTTGTGATTGTGAGCAGGGTTGGTATCAGTAACTACACATCTCAACGAATGAAGGCTTCACACTCTTCTTTGCTGCGGTAATACCAACTACATGATATAGGTTCCATAATTTTTGCTATTATTTTGATAGAAATAAACAACTTTTTATACATTGACATATTTTCAACAAAGTTCTGTTCCTGATTGATGTGTATGTAAGTAAGGTCTTGGTGACGGTCGCATTGTCACAAACGCAGTGATACTAGTGTTGGCGACTCAGTACCTTCATGGACCTCTTGTAATTATTTCTTCCTTTGACCAGTAACCATGAAATGAATGTTGAAATACAAAAGTGCCTTCTGTAACCAGAAAATGCAAAAACATGTAGAAGTCTGCCAGTTTCTGGTACAAACTTTGCTTTTTTTGTAATTAACAGTATGATATCAACAGATGCTAGGCAACTCCATCCATTATTCTAAACTTAATGAAACTGCATAGTGTTTTTTCACCTACATAAAGATGAGTTGAGAAAATAAAAGTGACATTCCTAAGTTTGTATCCTGGCAACAGAATGAAATATTGACAAGAATGTGTCTCAAGAAGTATTTTTATTTTAACTGATTTTCTTTACTTGCAGGAAGCTCATATGGTGTACCATTCAGGTCAGAGTCACATACAATGAAACACTACTTTAGCATCTAGCTGTCTTGAACAGTTTGTGTGGTCCGCGGCCATGTTCTCTATATTTTCTGTTTGCATTGCCCGTAACCCTGGATAACTATAGCATTTTGCATTATCCTCTTGCAGCATGGAGTGATCTGTGTTACAGTATACACATGGCAAGGCAGAATATGTTGTATAATTGCAAAATTGATATTGTCTGCATTATTTTCTTCCTATGCTGTTATATGTAAATATTGTTTGAGAAATATCTAGTTTAAACTAATGCATGTTTGGATGAAAAGGGCCATGACTTTGTCAGGGCATTTGTCATTGTTTTACTGCAACAGAATGACATAATGAAAAAACACACATCAGCCGCCATAATTTTGCAGGTATTTGGTATTTATGAATGAATAACTGGCACAGAAAACACATTTTTACCTTGTTTGTATGACATTTGTCTGTAAATAATTACATAGTTTTGGCGTCAGATTGCATATTACATCATGACTTTATTACACAAATATTGTTTAATACCTGATATACACAGTATGCAGAAAAGTTTCTAAAATGTTAAATAAATGGGAAAAAACATATGTTTCCTGTTGCAGCCAAAGGTACAAACATACATTTTAGACTGTTAGTAATACTTACTGCAAATGCAGTTTACAAAATGTTGTGTTATTATTTGTCAACGCATTTTCTTTCTGACCTTCTAAACATAAATATGTATTACTTAATTTAAAATTATATTTTGCTGAGTATTCTTTTATTTTTCAAACACATGTAAAATAGAGCCTGATTCTTTTGTTCTGTCTTGAATGTTTACTGTGACACAGTTTAGATGCTATAGTAACATTATATTTGAAAATTTAGGGAGACCCCCTGATGCTCCCATGGACAACTCAAGAACGCTTGGGCCTAGAATCATGAAGGTTAATAGGGAGGTTGATCATGACCAGCAGATCACCCTTATTGATTTTGAGATCAGGAGGTCAAGATCACAGTGACCCAGAACAGATAAACTGTTCCCGGACGATAAATTGAGAACGCTTGGGCCTGGGGTCAAGAAACTTAGTAGGGAGGTTGATCATGACTAGCAGATGATCTCTATTGATTTTGAGGTCAGTAGGTCAAAGGTCAAGGTCATATTAACCCAAAACAGTAGAACGTTTTTGCCAAATAACTAGAAAAAGCTTTGGTCTAAGATCACATTTGATAGGGAGGTCACTTATGACTAGCAAATGACCTATAATTATTGATTATTGGTGGTATCATAATTAGATTGTTAACCTTGCTTATATCATACGCTTAACAAATGTCATACTTATATCATCATTTAGCCAATTACTTTCTTTCATCATCCATTAGTTGGAGCAGTTCTTGCCTTGTCCCTCAGATAGTGTCATATTTGCATACTACTTTAGTTTGTGCCATTTTTGCATCGTCCTTAAGGTAGTGCCATTTTTGCATCGTCCTTAAGGTACAGTCATTTTTGCATCACCCTTCAGGTTGTGTCATTCTTGCATCTCACTTAAGGAAAATGCCATACATCTTCACACTTCAGCCAATACAATGCTTCATTTATCTTTTAGCCATGCCATACTCCCATTATATTAGACTGCTACCGATTAATCAATGCTGAACAACTGAATTACATTCAAAATGAAGTATTTGGTAGCTAATTGTTCAATTTGATCAATTAACATTTCTGTCTGTATTGAGGAGTAATTGATGCTTCAATTATAATGATTGGTCATTTGATACTCGACTATGTCTATATGTGGTCCCTCCTCGGGTCAAGTGTTTACATAGATGTTAGGTCAAGGGTTTCATATGTCATCTTAACATCAATATGTATTGACAGTTGGTAACAGACTCATGTCTCTTAAATTAGACTGCCTATTGCTGTGCTTTTATATATTTGATTCAAAGCTGTATTTTATTTCTTTTTTGTACCCCCTGACAACAAAGTTGTATGTGGGGGTATACTGGTTTCAGGTTGTCTGTCTGTCCGTCTGTCTGTCTGTCCGTAGACGCAATCTTGTGCGCACCATCTCTCCTTATCCCCTTGACAGAATTTAATGAAACTTCACACAAGTGATCAGTACCAACAGTAGTTGTGTATGGGGCATGTTAGGTTCTTTTAGAAAAAAAATTTGCAGAGTTATGGGACTTTGTTTTTTTGTTACTATACTATATACATAGACACAATCTTGTGCGCACCATCTCTCCTCATCCCCTTGACACAATTTAATGAAACTTCACACAAGTGATCAGTACCAGCAGTAGTTGTGCATGGGGCATGTTAGGTTCTTTCAGAAAAAAAATTTGCAGAGTTATGGGACTTTGTTTTTTTGTTACTATACTATATACATAGACACAATCTTGTGCGCACCATCTCTCCTCATCCCCTTGACACAATTTAATGAAACTTCACACAAGTGATCAGTAACAACAGTAGTTGTGCATGGGGCATGTTAGGTTCTTTCAGAAAAAAAATTTGCAGAGTTATGGGACTTTGTTTTTTTGTTACTACACTATATACATAGACACAATCTTGTGCGCACCAACTCTCCTCATCCCCTTGACAAAATTTAATGAAACTTCACACAAGTGATCAGTAACAACAGTAGTTGTGCATGGGGCATGTTAGGTTCTTTCAGCGACAAAATATGCAGAGTTATGGGACTTTGTTTCTTGTTAACATACTATGTACATACAGTCTGCATATGCAATCTTGTGCGTGCCTAATCTACCAAACCCTTGCACACAATTTAATGAAACTTCACACAAGTGATCAGTACAAACCGTAGTTGTGCATGGTGCATGTTACCTTCTTTTAGATAAATATTCTACATAGTTATGGGACTTTGTTTTTTGTTACTATACTGTACATACAGTCTATATACATACCGTCTACATAATTATGCAATCTGGTGTGCGTCAAATTGCAATGTACTGTGTCAGTGCATGCGGGGGGTACATTCATCACCTTTAGTGATAGCTCTAGTTCTGCCAGTTTTAAGATAGGGTGCTTTTTAGCTCGACTATATGAAGTATTCGTATAGTCGAGCTAAAAAGCACCCCGGCGTCGGCCTCTTCCCGTGTCCCCACCTTGGTTAAAGTTTTTTTACACTTTCTCTTTTTTCAACTCATCTCTGTAATTACTTGATGGATTTGAAATACTTATTTCTCATCATCATCCATATCATCTGACATAAGGGCCATAACTTTGGCACCATTTTTTCATGAATTATTCCCCCTTTTTACTTAGAATTTCAGGTTAAAGTTTTGGTGCACTTTCACTCTACCTCTGTTATTACTGAATAGATTCGATTCAAACTTAAAATAGTTGTTCAGCGTCATCACCCACATCATATGACACAAGATGCATAACTCTGGCACAATTTTTCATGAATTATTCCCCTTTTTACTTAGAATTTCAGGTTAAAGTTTTATGCACTTTCACTCTATCTCTGTTATTACTAAATGGATCTGATTCAAACTTAAACAATTGTTCAACATCATTACCCTTATCATATGACACAAGGCGCATAACTCTGGGACCAATTTTTCATGAATTATTTCCCCTTTTTACTTAGAATTTTATGTTAATGTTTTGATGCACTTTCACTCTGTCTCTGTTATTACTGAATGGATTTGATTCAAACTTAAAATAGTTGTTCAACATCATCACCCACACCATATGACGTAAGGTGCATAACTCTGGCACCAATTTTTCATTAATTATATCCCCTTTTTACTTAGAATTTTAGGTTAAAGTTTTGATGCACTTCCACTCTGTCTCTGTTATTACTGAATGGATTTGATTCAAACTTAAAATAGTGTTCAACATCATCACCCACACTATATGACACAAGCTGCATAACTCTGGTACCAATATTTAATGAATTATGCCCCTTTTTTCTTAGGATATACTTGTATAGTGTTTTGATACATTTTATCTTTACCTCTCTTATTACTTTAAGTTGATATTTTTGACATAGACTCAGGCTATTGTGAAATATCTTCATCCACAATTGGAGTCATTAAACACTCCAGTGACAGCTCTAGTTTCCTCAGATGTGCCCAGTTTCACTATCCAGCATCGAAATAGTGGAGCGCGCTGTCTCCTGTGACAGCTCTTGTTTTGCAATGGATTTAACAGGCTTTCAGTTCTGAGGTGGCTGGCTGTCAGTCAAGGGCTACAGACAAAATCCTCCCATACAAAAACCACCCTGCTCAATTTAACCAAGGTGGAAAAAATCCCCCCTTTCAGGTTTTAAAATTATATCCATACTTTCATTTCATTCCATTTAGAATCAATAATTATCATTTTAAAAATTGCATTTTTTCATATTTGTTTATCTTCATTTAAAGTTTTTATTCAACAAAATCAAAGGGAGTAATTGTCAGCCTTGGTTAGATTGAGCAAGCAGGATTTTGTCCAGGGGTGGATTCCATACAAGTACTAACTTCTTATTGACAACATCAACACAGTACAGGTTCTTTCCCTACATACCAGGCAGGTTGTACAGAAGACAGTTTAAAGTTATGACTTCTGGATCTGGCTAGGAGAAGTACAATGTGTTTCATACAAAACAAACTTAAAAAAACTCTTAAAGCTCGGCTGAACAGTAAAATGTCATAGTGGACAGACCATAATGTGAATTGTACTGGTGTGGAAATAAATTGATGTGAAAGGGATTAATTGCTTTATATGTAATTGTTTCCACTAATTATCTAAATAATGTTAATTTGTGTTAATTATGAAGTCATCATTATACCTTAATTTATTTCTGTCTTAAAAGAAGACCACCGTAAAAAGAAATTGACATTGCCCTGTTTGGCCTTCAGATGTTATGAACCTTTTCACTCCTGGCTTAACTGACCTTAAATATTTTGAATTGTTTCAGGTGATACAAATCATTTGGTATTGTCTTCAAACACATTACATTCATGCATATAATGCTTTAATTAAAACTTTTTTGGCATCCTCACTATGTCTAACATTGATGTACTGCTCACTGAAACTTGAAAACTTACAGAACTGCTGTTGAATTGTATGTTCTTTTTAGGAGCATAAAATTTAATGCTCTAAGGATAATGTAACATCACCTTACTGAGTTAGTATGTTGCTGAGTACCATGTTCTGCCTGATTGATATGGAGGAAAACAGAAAGTGGTCACGTGGTCTTGCATTCAAGTGAAACAGCTGTGTGAAGTTGCCTTCTGTTTTTATGTCACAGATTTTTCAATTGTATGTCTAACGTTTATGTGGCAGTCAGCAGATGGAAATGAAAAAGTCACATGTCTCCTAATATATAGTTCTGTATATCAGTTCTCAAAACTTTTGCCTGTGAATAATGCACTAATTGCTTCTGCATCTTTGATTCAAATGGTTTTTGATAGTAATGATTTTCGACTATGGTGGTATACATTTCCACATCATTTTGCCTGGTGTGATAGATTATGTAATTCATGGCATCTGTTGCAACAATGCATCTACATGTTATACTAGTAAATAGTGGCAAACAGATGTCTCTTAGCAATTAAGAAAACAAAATGTATACCTTGAATTTGTACATTTTTTTACAGGGTGTTCTTTGTGCTTTGACGAGCACACCTAGTAGGTTGAAAATATTGAAATTTCATGTGAAGTTTTAAGTTTGTTTCAAAAAGACAAGGTCATGGATTTTTCCCCTTTCCCCAACTGTAAGCTTTTCTTAAAATGTTGTGGATGTACAGGTTCAAATCTCTGCATTGTTGCTAAAATTATCTGTTCTTTTGTTAGCATTGTTGCTTAGGTAAAATGCCATTTTTGAGACTGAGACCACAATTCGTAATCCTGGAACCACAATATTTCCTGCTTGACCAAATTTACTGAGACTGTCAAAATTTTAATATTTCTTGAAAATATCAAGAAAATACATAATAACATTGCATGAGGTATTTTTGGGGTTAAGTTTATAGCTTCAAAAATGTTTTGCAATATCATAATTTTCTAAGTTTGATGTGAAAAATACATTTATTCTGGCAGTATTTCAAGATGACATATTTGTATGCAGTACAACATTATAGTGAGAATATCTGTATTCTGTGCACTTTTAGTCCTTTACAGTTTGGCATGAATCAGTCATACACCAGATAATGAGGCAATACCAGGATATTCTGCAATTCAATACTGATTTTTTTCAGTGGTGATAGCTAATGTATTTTATATTCTGAATCTAGATCTACAATGTCAGTTTATGCAGAAAGAGCATTAATTGATTTTTTTTCCCAATTGTATTACTACAGTAACTGTGAAAATGGTTAGAAGATCAGTACTTCCCATTTTAATTGCAGCAGAGTTAAACTGAACAATCTGAGAAATCCTACAAATTTAACCTGTCTCTTGGTATTATATTGCAGACAGTAACTGTACACCACATGGATGGCTTTCTGTGAACTTAGATCCTTTCACCCTGGTATGGCAACAACTAAATATAGTAAAAGGTAAGTAATTTATTGTCATTTACCTTAACCAAAAGACCTTGCCCCTACATAATCACGAAAAAAATGCCATTGTATAATTATGTCCCTACCCCTAACTATACTATGAGAATCATGGTACCCATTGGGAAAATATACGAGAAAATATACTAGCCCTTTCCAAGTTTGCATTTCTCACCAAGTCTAAACCAGTCAGTTGTGAAACCCTCCTCTCTTAACCAAGTCTGTTTTGTTAGGATTTGTGAATGAGTAACTGGCACAGAAAACACATTTTTACCTTGTTTGTATGACATTTGTATGTAAATAATTACAACAGTTTTGGCGTCAGATTGCACATTACATCATGACTTTATTACACAAATATTTCTAAATACCTGTCTGGTATACACAGTATGCAGGTATGTCTTAAAGGTGTCTTAAAATTTGGATAAAAGCACATGTTTCCTGTTGCAGCCAAAGGCGCCAGAATGTTTTTTTTAGGCCATAAATATTTACATTGACGTGAATGTATGCTCATTTTACCTACTGCAGATGCAGTTTGCAGGAAGAAGTCAGAACATGTTATATTTGATCAAAGAGGTGCAATTCATTTCTGGCTTGATAAACATAGAGATATAGATTATATTTTGCTTAGAATTCCCTGAGATTCAGGTTGGATTGTATGATTTGGCTCAGATAGAGAGGTGGAGTTTGTTGATTGGTTTGATTTTACTTGGTTTTTTTTCACAAGGTCATAATTATGGCCAGTTTGAATGTTGGGGAAGACCCTAGGTGCCCCCTCCATGCATTATTTCAGGCACAGGAAGATACAAGTTAGAACCATGTTTGTGGGTGGGTTTAACTGCTACCAAAGTTATAATTGCACTTCTGACAATCATAGAATCTTTAATTTTATTTCTGATCATATCAAAAATATGTTCATGTGCAACATAAAATAGTTCCATTCATGAACATCACAGATGAATTATAAATGATCAAGCAGTCCTTATTTAGCATCCCTCCATTCACACTGACCATTTAAATTATATAAGATCTTGATATCAATGATAAGGTATTTTAGCCCAAATGGTTTCATGTGAGGTCACACAGTTCATGTGTATTTTAAAAGTTACAAAGAGAGTGTTACAAATAGATCGGAAGTATATTATTAATAGCACAATTTATAATTGAGATATTTATAAAGTAAAGGCGGTGAAGGTCTCTGGGGGAGACACATACTGTTTTGCCCTGTCCGTCCTTCTGTCCGTCCGTCACACCATTTCCGATCAATAAATAAAGAACCATTTGACCTAGAACCTTCAAACTTAGGATGGTAGGGCTTATCGAGTAGATCACCCCTATTGTTTTTGGGGTCATTCCATCAAAGGTTAAGGTCACAGGGGCCTGAACATGGAAGACCATTTCAGATCAATAACTTGAGAACTATTTGACCCAGAATATTGAAACTTTATAGGATGATTGGACATGCAGAATAGATGACCCCTATTGATTTTTGGGTTACTCTGTTAAAGGTCAAGGTCACAGGGGCCTGAACTTGGGAAACCATTTTCGATCAATAACTTGAGAACCATTTGACCCAGAACCTTCAAACTTAATAGAGTGATAAGACTTACAGAATAGATGACCCCTTTTGTTTTTGAGTTCACTCCATCAAAGGTCAAGGTCACAGGGGTCATCTGCCTGTCACATATTTTTGATCAATAACTGGAGAACCATTTGACCTAGTATTTTCAAACTTTATTGGGTGATAGGGCTTACAAAGTAGATGACCCGTAATGATTTTGGGGTTACTTGATCAAAGGTCAAGGTCACAGGGGCCTGAACATGTAACAAAACGTTTCTGATTAATAACTTGAGAACCACTTGACCCAGAATGTTGAAACTTCATAGGATGATTGAAACTGTACAGTAGATGACCCCTAACGATTTTTGGGTCACTTGATCAAAGTTCAAGGTCACAGGGACCAGAAATTGGAAAACTGTTTCTGATCAATAACTTGAGAACCATTTGACCCAGAACCCTCAAACTTCATAGGACGATAGGAGTTACAGAGTAGATGACCCTTATCATTTTGGGGAACTTGAGCAAAGGTCTAGGTCACAGGTGCCTGAACATGGAAAACCATTTCTGATCAATAACTAGAGAACCACTTGGCCCAGAATGTTGAAACTTCATAGGATGATTGGACATGCAGAGTAGATGACCCTGTTGTTTTTGGGGTCACTTGATCAAAGGTCAAGGTCACAGGGACCAGAACATGGAAAACCGTTTCCAATCCATAACTTGAGAACCACTAGGCATAGAATGTTGAAACTTCTTGGGATGATTGGACATGCCAAGTAGATGATCCATATTGCAGCTAACCGTCAGTGTCTCTTGGACTTTTGCTCCTGTCCCCTGTTGACTTCTTGCCTATTCCTACTATGTATTGGGGGAGACATGCTCTTTTCTACAAAAGCATTTTAGTTGTTTTTGATTTGCATGCAAACTGCTTGTTGTTTTTATTTCTATAAAGTTACATTTTGTACCGATGACGTGTTATTTTTAATAGACAAAATATGAATTAAGGTATTCTCTGCTTTATCCTAGCTGTAAATGAATGGCATTGAGGTGTACAATAGTTCCATAAAACTGAAAATAAATCTACCAAAACCCGCCCCCACCAGTCTCATGGCTTTGATTATTTATGGTATTTTCTAGAGAGCAAATTGCCCACCCTATCTTAAATTTCAGTATTTCATTTAAATTAATCAGTTACTTGCCACTTGAAATATTTCAACTCAAAATGAAAATAATTTGATAGTAACAATTCAAGATCTGTTGATAATTTGGGATGACACCTACATTTCTTGACATTATTAATTTTCTTGACATTATTAATCAAAATGTTAAATCTTTCAGTTCAAAAATTTACAAGTGATTAACATTTATACATTTTATAATTATTGAGATTTAACTATTGCTTTTGACTGATAAAACATGTCATTTCCAGATTTAATACTTGTTTTTGTGTGCACAAAACAGTCTTTGCTGATTGACTGAGCTTGCTTGATGAAAACAATGACATCTAGCTTGTGGCAGTGAAATGCTTAACCATTATCATGCTGGACACAATTGATTCTGCCTTTATGAACAGTGTAGATCATGATCAGCCTGCACATCCATGCAGTCTGATTATGATCTACACTGTTCGCCATTCAGTCAGTATCTTTTTGGTCTAAGCACCCCCTTTTAACAGTTAAAGGTACTGTCCAAATTGAAAGATGGACAAGTTCATTACAGAAATTTTGCAGTGAAATGCTTAAAACAGATAAGCCTGTGTCTCTGCCTCCCCTGTTTGATGATCTCAGTGTTGTATGTTACTTTTGGTTCAGACTGTGTGACTATTAGGTCAGTCTCAAGCCATGTTCATCATCAACATATCCAGTCAGGTTGAATCCTCTGGTTCAGACTGTGTGACTGTTAGGTCTGTCTCAAGCCATGTTCATCATCAGCATGTCCAGTCAGGTTGAATCCTCTTGTTCAGACTGTGTGACTGTTAGGTCTGTCTAAAGCCATGTTCATCATCAACATGTCCAGTCGGGTTGAATCCTCTGGTTCAGACTGTGTGACTATTAGGTCAGTCTCAAGCCATGTTCATCATCAACATATCCAGTCAGGTTGAATCCTCTGGTTCAGACTGTGTGACTATTAGGTTAGTCTCAAGCCATGTTCATCAACAACATATCCAGTCAGGTTGAATCCTCTGGTTCAGTTTTGCTTTAGGAAAATGTTCAAAAGAATCCAGTTTTACAGACCCTGATGATGGGAATAGTCGAGTCACTGCCACATCCATCTATTTTGTGTTGCTCACCTGAGTGTATTATAGATATACCTAATACAGTATGCACATTGTGACAGCCCAGCCAGGGAGCCCAAGTTTATAAACCTGAATTGGAACACTCGCTCCAGCACAGTCTTTTAAACAGACTTATAACCTGGTGCCGTGTTCTGATATCAATTGCAACTTGATTTTCATTATTAAGCTGGCATGACATTTGTAATTTCACACTTGTTGGGTACCTAGCAAATGGAAGACATGACTTGGCACAGATCAACAGATCAGCTACATACTTAACAACAGAATGTAAATATCAAAGGAAAGAAAAAATACTTGTACAGTAATACCATCAATAACAACAGTCAATATGTCTAATACAAAAAATGATGGATGTCCAAAAACATATTAGTTATATCTTTAATTTACCAGTCTGTAACATCTCTCAGAAGCTTTATTAATGTCAAGTATCATGTTTCTGTAAACAGTACCGGTCTAGACAGGGGAGTGCTTGATTACAAATTTACTGCTGCAAGATCTGATATTTGTTAATTAGATTCCAGCCATATAAGACATTCATGGGGTGAAAAGAGTTTTCAGATTTGCAAGGTTACTGTTTAGATTCAGAGCAGTAACAAGTTACAGCATAGCAAAAATTCCTTCTAGGGCACATCTATATAAATATATAATGATCATCTTGTAAAATTTTTGTTGCAATGTCTGTTTTATTAATATTAGTCATCAGTGTGTGGAACCCCAGGATTGGACCATTCTACCTTATTGACATATATATTCGCTTTATTTTTTTCGGTTTAACATCCTAATGTAGTGATTTGATGCGCTAACAGTCTATGTCCTCGCACACAACAAACTTAGTGGTCATTGATCAAGTAATTCATGGCTATAATTTAGTAGTATCTTTCCTAAATCTTGTGTATGTGATATCCGGGCAAAGCATGAATTTGTTGCGCACAATGAGAGGATCACAATGGGGATTGTTTTCACATATTGACCACGCATTCGCAGGTAACGACGTATGTCAGGGCTTTTTCTAGGGTTTTGGGGAAACAGACCCCTGGCCAAATTGGGAAATTTTAACACGGTAAATTGTCAAAATGTATTGACAAATCAAGGGAGTTTTTAACATTAAATTATGTTAGTTTAAAACTTCAGTTTCAAGCATTCAGATAAATTACAAATTTAAAGTACCCCTTTGTAAAATTTTGAGAATTTAGTTTTTCAGGATTATTTTTCAAGTTGCTGATACTTTATTGCAAAAATAAAATACAGTAACTCTTCATTAATGTCATGTTTAAACTTTTGTTTTCATTTTGTTTTCACCACAATTATAACTGAATTTTCAAAAAATTAGAGTGGCAAAGTGCATGTATGTTTGAGTGAAAAAAACTGGGTCCCGAAAATATGTGACAACTGATTTTAATGGTGTAAGAACTATCTGTCAAAATGTTTTGGGTACTTTAGTCAGTAAATTTTGATATACTTATGCATTTTGAGAGGTTTTTGCATACAAATCATACAATTTTTTAGGAAAATCTTGTATTTTTAAAATATTTGCCGAGGTTGCAGACGGTCATGTTTAACATGATGTTACTAAAAATAAAAACGGGTTGGTTTTTCCAAAATTTTGTTTGATTTCCTTGGCAAACAAAACTTGTTATGCAAGAATTGTATTTGAATAACTTATTTTAGTTGGGAATTTTTTCTTTGTATTGGGAATTTTTTGCTCCAGATTGGGAAAAATGGAGCATATTTGGCATTTGCAATGGGGCCGAATATCGGCCCGGGCGTGAGACGGATGGAAAAAGCCCTGTATGTTAACCTTTGTGACAAATAAGATGTTTGGCATGTTTCAACAATGCCATTTTTTCATCCTCGAGTTTAGTAATATGTAATCCACGGAGCGCGATCAACTAGAGAGTTGCCTCAATTAAGATCACAGAGTTTGATTGGCCAACTTGTAATGACAACAGTTTTCAAGGTCAGTTGCTCAGTCAAGTGTGACTTACCAATTCTAAGTGTTCAGAATAATAATTGTAACTTACTAAAAAGACTTTGATATGTAATTTTTGTTTGATTAGTTCTTTTGTGTGATGATAAATTATCTTTCAAATGAATCCTTCATTTGTTTATATTATTATGTATATGACAGAGATATGGCATGCTGTCAGGTAGGATCTTTCAATAGTAACAATTGTTTATATCTGTAAAGTGATTCTGTCATTAGCTCATCTATTCAAAGAATAGTAGAAATATTGGGCTCACCCATGCGTCGGCGTCCGCGTCCGCGTCCCGATTTGGTTAAGGTTTTGTATGTAAGCTGGTATCTCAGTAACCACTTGTGGGAATGGATTGAAACTTCACACACTTATTCACTGTGATAAACTGACCTACATTGCACAGGTTCCATAACTCTGTTTTGCTTTTTTTACAAAATTATGCCCCTTTTTCGACTAAGAAATTCTTGGTTAAGGTTTTGTATGTAAGCTGGTATCTCAGTAACCACTTGTGGGAATGGATTGAAACTTCACACACTTATTCACTGTGACAAACTGACCTACATTGCACAGGTTCCATAACTCTGTTTTGCATTTTTTACAAAATTATGTCCCCTTTTCGACTTAGAAATTTTTGGTTAAGGTTTTGTATGTAAGCTGGTGTCTCAGTAACCACTTGTGGGAACGGATTGAAACTTCACATACTTATTCACTGTGATAAACTGACCTATATTGGACAGGTTCCATAACTCTATTTTGCTTTTTTACAAAATTATGTCCCCTTTTCGACTTAGAAATTCTTGGTTAAGGTTTTGTATGTAAGCTGGTATCTCAGTACCCACTAATGGGAATGGATTGAAACTTAACACACTTGTTCACTGTCATGATCTGACATGCTGTGTGTAGGTCCCATAACTCTGCTTTGCATTTTTGTCAAAATTATGCCCCTTTTTCGACTTAGAAATTCTTGGTTAAGGTTTTGTATGTAAGCTGGTATCTCAGTACCCACTAATGGGAATGGATTGAAACTTCACACACTTCTTCACTGTCATGATCTGGCATGCTGTGTATAGGTCCCATAACTCTACTTTGCAATTTTTTCAAAATTATGCCCCTTTTTCGACTTAGCAGTTTTTTGGTTAAGTTTTTGTATGTAAGCTGCTATTTCAGTATCCACTTATGGGAAAGGATTGAAACTTCACGCACTTGTTCACTTTATGAGCTGATAAGCTCTTTGAAGGTTCCATAACCCTTTTTCCCATTTTTACAAAATTATGCCCCTTTTATCAACTTTTGTATTCATTCGATTGACAAGGCTGTTGAATAGTTGAGCGTTGCTGTCCTCTGACAGCTCTTGTTTTACTTAGCCAGTTAGCCAGTAGCATGCTAGCTATCTATCAGCACATGCAGTGTTTGTAGTACTTATTCTTTAGCCAGTGGCAGTCTTGCATCTACCTTGTGCCATCATAGTTTAGCCAATGCCGTAACTACATCATCACCATGATGTATGATCTTTTAGCTTGTGCCATGCTTGCAACATTGTTCAGCCAGTGCTATGCATTCTTTTTTGTTATGTTAGTGTCATTGTTTGCATCTGAATGTTTAGCCACTGACATTACTTGTATCATCTTTCAGCCAAGGCCATGCTTGTGTCATCATTTAGTCAGTACCATGGTAGTATTACCATAAGTCAGTGCTATGCAGATGTCATCCATGCTTGGCAGTGAGTGCTGTTCTCCTCATTCTAATTGATTGTATCATACTTCAGTCAGTGCTATGTTTGCATAATCGTTTTTGTATTTGCCTAACTTCAAATCTTCTCTAACAAATATCAGGTACTAGCATTATTATTTGTTCAGTGCCATGCTCACATCATTCTTTTTCCAATGTCTTCCATGCATCCATCATACTTGACTGGTTCCAAATAATTTCCCTCTTTCTTGGTGATTGAATTACATTTAAAATTGGTAATGTGGGTAGTTAAATTGTCCGGCAAAATATCAAGTGATGCTGCTGTCTTTGGAGTGGTATAATTGCTGCTTCAGTCTTAATTGGCGGTCATTTGAAACTTGATTGTGTCTATATATGGACCCTCCCAGGGTCAAGTGTTTGCATAGATGTTAGGTCAAGGGTGTCATGTGTCAACTTAACATCAATCGGAACTGATACACTTTCTGTTAGATTTACTGTAGTTCTTGCTTTGATAATTTGGTATTGCTCTTGTTTTCCTTTCCTGACAATTGTTGGAAAAGATATTGGTTTGGATTTTTTTGGGATTGATACTTATTTCACAAACGTATTACACTTCTTCTTGGATACCATACAAGTTTTGTCTTGTTCAGTGCAAGTAAGGGACAACTTCCCATCCATCCCGACATGAATTAGAGTTTCTTTTCCTACATACAGGCAAGAGGTCAAGGTAAGGTACAAAATTCAGACAAATTCAAATTTTTAATTCCCCGCCACAAGTTGTTGGGGGTTATAGGAATGGTCTCCATCCGTCTGTCCCTAACAATTGTCTCCGCTCCATATAACTTAAACGCCTTGAAGGATTTTCATGAAACTTGAGTTAAATGATCACCTCATCAAGATAATGTGCAGAACTCATGAGTCAGCCATGTCGGCTCAAGGTCAAGGTCACAACTCAAGGTCAAAGGTTTGAGCCTTCCATTTTGTGTCTGCTCTGTATCTCCTAAACCCCTTGATGGGTTTGCATGAAACTTGTGTCAAATGATCACCTCATCAGGACAGAACTCATGACTCAGTCATGTCAGCTCAAGTTCAAGGTCACAACTCAAGGTCAAAAGTTTGAGCCTTCCCTGTACCTCCTTCAGGGTTTTCCCTGATGCACAAATCCTGCGTCATAGTCGCACTTTTCTGACAAATGACCCATAAAATTAAATCTGTGCATCAAAGTGGACGCAATTTCTTGAAAATCTAAATCAGGCCAATTTTGTTTACAAAGAGCGATTTTCTGAAAATGTACTTTCAGTTTCATAATTATATGCAGACTGTCACCAGTTTTCTACATTTGCGTCGATTCACATTTCACAAATTTAATACCCAGTCTGATACTTCGACTGATTAACACTTTGTAACAGTTGTTATTGCTGCTTGCTACTACTGCCAATTGTACCAGTTTTAGTTGAAGTTTATGTAATAAACGTAGTTTATGCGAAATTTAAAATCTTCCTACTTTCGATATCGTGTTTACATTATCGATACACACATGCTTCTGGTTTCATCTTGTCACGTGACGTACTTAGCTCCCTTATCAAAGTTGCACCCGCTTCCGCAGCTCATTATTATTCAGTCACGTGATATTTACATCAGCGCTCTTGTTTACATACAAGCTATTCGTTTTAATAAATCGTTATTATCAAATTAACGTTTAAATCTTACAAAGGAAATTATTCGGACAACGTAACAAATTCCGGACAGTGCCGTTCTTAAACTGTAAACTTTCTTGCTGTGTACGAACTGTGATTCAGTGATTTAAGGCCTATGCTATTTTGAAATTATGAATTAGGTGGGTGGGGTACATGATATTATTTCTGATGAATTTCGAAGTTACTGTAAAACAAACGTTATTCCAATGTGACAATACATCAAAACCATGAAGTGCTGAACTCTTACTTTAATTTAAAAAGTAAAGTGGGAAAAAGTATCAGTATGTTCGTGTCACAATTTTCGGGGTAAGTATTCTATGTCATCATGCATAACTGCGAAAAACGATAACATACATAATAAAGCTAAACTATCCGTTTAAATGAGCTGAGAGCTATTTTTCTATTTCAGTTTATTACTTTTCTAAAAAACACATTACAATTTACCAGGTGTTGGCAAAATTTGTCATTTTTGTGCACATACCTTTACACATGAAAGAAGTCCGAACTATAGGTATGGTGCGCGAGAGGGAATTTTATAGGTAGATAAAATTATTTATGTCATTGTTGTACATTTGGAGCAAATCGGTCCTATTCTGAAATATGTTAATTTATATACTACGGTAAAGCCGATCAATGAATTCCTTTTATACCGTTGAACCAATCGAGAAACAGCATCTTCCTTCTTCGTCAGCATTCAAGAGTGAATAGCACGCTTCTTTCTTTAATTTTATTTTGGCTAATTTCTGGTTTTATCTAACTACAACATCCTATTCCACCTCCTCTTTCAAGTGACAATTTTCTAATTTTGAAAGATTTCTCTTAATATGCAAGTTCATCTACATTTCTTGATATGCTTTCGGCGGTTATATCCGCCCTAATATGTGAATACATGTATATATATTTGTTATGGTATTGGGCTGTAACTCCATTCAGATATGAGCACATATACGTTTTTTAATGTATTGTTTTGCAAAAGCGGTATTTTTCGCCCAGATATGTGAAAATATATATTTGTTAAGCGGTATTTTTCGCCCAGATATGTGAAAATATATATTTGTTAAGGTATTGTTCGGCAAAATAAATATTGCCCTTTTTCAGTCAACACTTAGTTCACTCTTATATTTTCCCATACATAGTCCTCAGGGTCAGTGCTTCGTTGTGAACAGATGCACATAAATAACTTTATCATAAGTCCGCAAAGTGCAACAAAAGAAATAGCAGTATTAATTTTGTAATAATATTATTTATTTACAAGGTATATCTGACAGATATCGGGAATTCTAACTTTAGAAAGCTGCATTTTCAAGTACCTGAATTTTTCCACTTTGGTTAAAAAGAGGGTTTTTATTACAATAGATAATGACTGACTATAGAACCTAATAACTGAAATGATTGTTATATAGCGCATTTACATGATTCATTTCATATGAAACAAATGAAAGTTACACCAACATTTGTATCTATAATTAGTCCATTTTTATACAGAAACATTTTCATATAACAAGAGCTGTCTGTAAGACAGCGAGCTCCACTATTCGGGGATTTGACAGTAAAATGAATAAATATATTTACCTTTACCCTTTATACAATAGGAATATATTTCTTTTACCTGTAAGATTAAAGCATTAACCCCTCGTGAAAAATAATGCATGTGGTGTTCACTGTTGATATCCTTTCCGCAGCCTTAACGTACTAAAACGTATTAGCGTCTGACGGCCCTTTCACGCTTCCGTAGAAACAACATTTATTACACGAAACTTATTTTGAAAATATTTCTGAAATGTCTAGGTCTGCAGCTCTCAAATACGGTTATATCTTACATCTGAGGCATATACTGACACTCTCAGACAACATCAAAAATGACATTTTGAGCGATTTGATGAAGTTCCAAAAGTATCAATGTACCCTTGGTCCGTTACGGACCCCTGTGGGATTTCTGTTTATCCAGAGCTCAAATATTTTTTCATAGATTAAAAGCTGACATGCTGTACTAAAGCCCAGGTAATTTCAATTCGTAATAAAGTGCTGAAAATTGGCTCCCCAATAGCCAAAAAAAAAAAAAAAAAAAAAGTCCACGCGTATACATTTAGACGGGGTGACCCCTGCGCGTGACCCCTGACTATCTATGAATCGAAATGCGGCTTTCGTTTTCAAGTTTAGCATTTCTACTTTCATTTTATTTACTTCCGGAAATAGCTGAAGGTCGAGTGACGTCACTTTCTGTGTTGTCAAAAACATACATATGCCTGGCGAGATTGCATAAATATGTGTTGGCCGTCCTAAGGATATATATTGTAATATTATATTTTGACGTTACACTGAAACAAACAAACCCTTTTTGCATATTCATTTATATAAAACAAACAAACAAAAACGGGAACAATGTTTATTTTGTTTGATTTAGAGTAACACCGAAACGACACAATGAACTTTTCCCAGGTTTTATTGGTGGGGAAAAGGTCCAGGGGTCTTTCCAGACATTTTTGAGGCTCAGACTAGTACCTAGATCAAGACACTAACCTCAGTTGGATGGCTTCCTTACGTAAAAGATCACACCTCAAGTGGGTTTTTATTCCCTTACAGAAGAAAAAGGCCTGCTGCGTACTCTTGCTGTGTACATACAGCGTATATGATGCGTACATGATGTGTACTGAAATCAATAGTACGCACGATATACACCGCACATACACCGATAGTACGTTTGTAGTACACTTTTGACATGCAAATGAGCTCTGCCGCGTACTACTTGCTGCGTACATGCTGTGGACTACATAGTACACAGGATGTACGCTGGAGGAATTTAGTATGTGAGAAATAGTACGCAGCATGTACGCGGCACATACACTTTTCACATGCAAATGAGCCTGCGGTGTACTACCCCTGCGGCGTACATGCTGTGTACTCCTGCGGTGTACATGCTGTGTACTCCTGCGGCGTACATGCTGTGTACTCCTGGCCCGAGTCCTGCGGCGTACATGCTGTGTACTCCTGCTGCATACATGCTGTGTACTCTTGTGGCGAAACTGCTGTGATAATGTAAATTCCTTACCCCACCAACTTTCGTATGCAAATGCTGATCATTTGGACAGAAAAAAACAGAAAAAAGATAAGTGACATGCATCAATAAGTATTTACCCTTACCAAAATAATGTAGATTGATGTTATCAAATAAATTAGTATGCTTTTCTCCATCCACTTTTCAATGAAATAAATCAGTTTTTGTAGCATGTAATTTGGTAAACATTTGAAGAAAATGGCGTAACTGCATCAAGGGGAAACAACTTTAATGCAACTAAATATAAGTGTTATGATTTATTATAGACGATGTGTGCGTGAGGCCTTAATGAGTTAACATAATGAGCATTAAAGCCTTTATAAAACATGATAGAATGGTGTTTTGCTTAAGAGTATTCAAATAAAAGTGAGAGCTATTAATTCTTCTCATTCGGGCGCTGTTGAGGCATTATCTTGGTAATTATTTCATGTATTACAAAATGTAATGCAACGAAGTTCAAATAAGGCTTTTCAATTATCCAAGTTAGAAAGCTCCAGGATTAATTCAAAACGAAAAAGAATATATTTTTACACTGCATGCAAGGTGCAGCTCAGAAATCACTAAGATGTAAGCTTCACAAATGAACATTGCAAATAGTTTGGCAAATTTTTATTGTTCAGAATACCGGTAATCTGAACTATTCTATGCTATTAAGATAAAAGTTACTCGGAAATCAAGTTCTTGCTTCCAAAAAAAAAAAAATGTACAAATCCTTCCTGCATGAAGTCCCTCCCGCGTATATGAAGTTTACTTCAGACTTTAACTTATAAAAAAAAACTAAGTATAAATGCCAAAAGAAATTGTACAAGTCTTTCCCGCGTATATGAAGTGTACTGCACAAATTTCAAAGTATCTGCGGTGTACATGCAGTGTACTATTTTCTTGTACAAGTCCCTCCTGCGTACATGCAGTGTACTCCTTAAATTTTCAGAGTCTGTGCTGCGTACTTGAAGTGTACTAGTGACCTCCTGCGTACATGCTGTGTACTCGTCGAAATAGTACACGGCATGTACGCGGCATGCGGTGTATGTAAAATGTACTCCTCTGGCGTACTACTGTGTTCGCGGCATATTCACAGCAAATACGCAGCATGTACGCCACAGAGGCTTGCTTCTGTAAGGGTTCCCACGTTGGTGATGGGCGAGGAATTCGAAGCCAGCGACCATGACTACCAAGTTTTTCTTTTGCAAGTATAAAACATAAATATTCAATTAAATTTCGTAAACATAACTGATACTCTCAATGACATTTACCACGTCGGAAGTTACAAATGGTTTGCCGAATACACCATACTTTTAAATACAAAATTTTACACACCATGCGGGTCGGAAAGCACGAAATTTACGTTCTTGAACGTATATGTGAATAGTTACTTTTGAAATGAAAACAAAGGCATAAAAGTAACTGTTTTCATGTTCGTGGTAAGGATCGACTTGTGATTGTCAATGTTCCTGATACGGAATATATATGAATGTATAAATACGAGCTGTTTCATCTTACAGGACTTACAAGAACATAGTAAGCGGTTGTTTATTTATTGTATTTATGTTCTAGTAACCTTTGACACTGATTTCGAGGACAGGCCGGGTTTGTGACATACACATGTCTGTTGTTTGGCTGGGAAAAGATAGATCCAAAATTTAAACTAAAAGCAATATTGCATAAATGTTTCGTTATTTCTGTGCATACAATTCGGTTGTTTGAAGGTTAGAATATCAGAAAATTACAGGAAATAAAACATGTCTTTGAAAAAGTACCGATCTTTCATCATTTGTTTGGTTGGCGCATGATTATAAATTTAACGTTAGTAGGCGTGATGTCCATGAAGCCGTGTAAAGTGATAATTTTGATGACACGTTGGTCTTATTTTGTAATTGTGTGTGATCGTTAAGTGATCAGAAAGATCGGACAGTGGGATGTTATAAAAAAGTGATGTTTTATTTAGATTAGAAAGCCAATCGCACTCTACAATAAGGAAATCTAAGGTAAAATACTCCTTTTATTTCGTTCACTGAAGAAATTATGGCGGACCTATTTTTGTAAAAGAGCGGTGCACGTGTGATTCGTGTAACATAGTTTAACGGCGTTTTCTTAGAAAACTAACGCTCAGCTCATTTACACTGACATATCCTTGATTGAAGAATATATACATTGTATATATATGAGAGACTTACGGTACCAAATACTTACCCCGAAAATATTTATGCATTTTCTTCTAGTGCACTGTTGGGACATGTTTTTGAGTGTCATTGATACTTTATAATTTATTCGGAGATACATTTTCTTATAATTATTAGTTTCTTTTTAATCCCCGTGCATTTCTCGCGTTCTTACGACAATCTCAGTTGTACATAGGAATTTTGCATTGTCGAAATAGCATAGTCCTTAAACGTTACAACATAATTTTCGTGTTCCACGTGTTCACAGAACAAAGGAATATGGCGTCTCGATCACGGAACCCCAGACGAGAGGGAGGTTACGATATGTCTTCGCCAGATAACTGGGGCGTAAAAGAGTTTAGAGAACATTTAACTAAACTAGGGATCAATGTTCCTCTATCCCTCAACAAATCGGCACTCAAAGCGCTGTACAAAGAGAACTGCAACCGAGAAGAAGCCACTCGAGAATCTCTGCAAAATACAGAACAAAACCGGGCACGCTCGAGATCTCCGGTTCGGCCATCGTCATACGAAGTTGATATCGGCCTGTGCATGTCAACGCTCAACAGCACGATGACTGCGTTCTCGGAAACAGTCAAAAGATTGACAGAATCGAGAGGTCAAGTGGGAACACCGTCAAACGATAGTGCAACGTTGGAAGACGTTTACAGAGGTATACAATCACAAAATTCTCATCTGTCTGTCTGTAGTGATTTAGAACTATTACGACAACAAGCAGCAAACACTCCAAGTGGTATACCCGCTAGCCAATTAGGGCATTTTGACATTGTTTCTGATTCTCTAAGAAAACAGATAGAAGCTGGCAGAGACATTAATCTGGCAGCTCTTCTCATCCCTGGATTCGACTTTGACAATGAGGCTTTCAGGAACGATTTCAGGCTGAAGAAAAGGCTTACAATCGAACAGTTTAGGGTGGCATTTGGAAAGTATAAAAGAATTATGTGTAAGAGATGGCCTCACAGAAAATCTGAGTTAGATGAGTATGAAATCGATATTGGACGCATCCACGCCTTCTATGGAGAAAAATTTTACGACTACCATCTGGCATTTGCTAGTAAAGCTGCCGAAGCAGTAAGAAATCGCATACCTATCAACTGGGCTATCAGAGACACTGAAAACTTCCAACTAATACTTGGAGGAACTCGAGCTAAGCAGTGCCTACACTGTCAGTCGGTTCTGCATGACTCCGAATTCTGCGCAAGTGCCTCAGTTTCAGATTTTAAGCCATCTTCTTACAATAAAGCAAATTCAGAACTGGACAGATTCGGTCGCCGAATTATAACACATAAAGGAACAGAAATTTGTAACAATTATAATAACGAGAAAGGCTGCATCAGACGAGGTTGTCCAAGACTGCACATATGTCTTAACTGCAAAACTGAAGGGCACAAAAAATTGGCATGTTCAAAATCTGTTTCTGAAAGTAACGCTAGCAGGAAAAACACTCCCAAGTCTCAAAAATACGACTGACTAACATTTACCGCATCAACACCAATAAACATAAACAATTTGCGATCGGAATTAAAAGATCACCCAGATCAAACTTTCGTTAACTATTTATGTGATGGTCTCCAAGAAGGCTTCGACACACTTATAAGCCCATATCCAAGAGAAAATAAAATTTGTAAAAATTTACAGTCCGCGGTAAAGCAACCAGATGAAGTGGATAAACTCTTAAAATCAGAACTTGACAATAACATTCTGCAAGGTCCTTTCGAGTCTCCTCCGTTCAAAAATTTTAGAGTTTCTCCGCTAGGAATAGCTGAAAGAAAGTACTCTGGCAAAAAACGATTAATCGTGGATTTATCTTCACCGCATAATGATAAAAACCATAGTAGCATCAATGATCTAATAGACAAAGATCAGTGTAGCCTTACTTACGTAAAGATTGATGATGCTATAGCTTCTATCAGACAAACAGGACGCGGTGCCCTCATGTGTAAGACAGACATTTCAAATGCATTTAAGCTATTGCCTATAAAACCAGAACAAATGCCTTATTTCATGGTGCACTGGAAAGGAAAATTCTATGTGTATACGCGTTTAGTGTTTGGGAGTCGTTCATCACCAAAAATATTCGATAACCTCTCAGTAGCTATTTGTTGGATTGCAAACAATAATTACAACATTGATATTATTTTTCATCTGCTTGATGATTTTCTTACTGTGCAACATGCAAATTCAGATGGTGATAGGACAATGGCTTTGATCACTCATATATTTAATAAACTGAAAGTTCCCATCTCGCCTTCAAAAACTGTTGGTCCGACCACATGTCTAGAATATCTTGGTGTCATTTTAGACTCATCAAAAATGGAAGCTAGACTACCGCTTGACAAAGTAGAAAGAATTATTGAATTCATAAGGACTCTGCTCAACAAAAAGTCATGTACTAAGAGGGAACTATTACAGCTTTTAGGTCACTTTCAATTTGCCTCAAGAGTGATAATACCAGGACGTAGTTTTGCATCATACCTCATTAATCTTTCGACAAAAGTTAAGGAATTGCATTACTTCGTTCATTTAAATAAAAGCTGCAAAGACGACCTTTATATGTGGTTAAGATTTCTTGAAAACTGGAACGGTGTCTCTATGTTTTACGAAGATAAGGTAACTTCTTCAGAAGACATGCAATTATTCACTGATGCAAGTTCTACTCTAGGGTTTTCGGCCTTTTTTCAGAACAAATGGTTCTGCAGTACGTGGCCTGCTGAAGTTCCAGCTGACACTTCTATGGCTTTTCGCGAACTTTACCCCATAGTTGCAGCAGCAGTGCTATGGGGAGAACAGTGGAAATGCAAAAAACTATTGTTTCATTGTGACAACGAGGCGACAGTTAACATTCTCAATAAAGGTCGCTCAAAATGTCTATACATTATGAAATTAATGAGAAAATTGACTTGGATAGCTGCTACTAATAATTTCACCTTCAAATCACTGCATATTGCTGGCAAACACAATATTATTGCAGATTCTCTTTCTCGGTTTCAGATGGACCGCTTTCGTGCCGCAGCACCGTTAGCCAATCAAAACCCGGAGATATGCCCAGCAATGTCACAAGTGATGTGGAGCTGAAATCATTAGTAGAAAATATGTGGGACTCTGCTGTGAGTGGTAACACACTCAGAGTATACAATACAGGAATGGACTGTAACAAACAATTTCTCGATAGACAAGCTGTCACTTATCCTAGTAACAGTACACCACCAGTTAATGATGAGCTACTTACCTTATTCATAGCCTATTGTCATCACTCACTTGACCTCAAGTATAAAACTATCAAGCTATATCTATGTGGCATTCGTTTCTTTTACATAAGAAATGGAAAAATTTCACCGCTAGAATCAAAAATCACAAGCACCAGAGTGTACACATTTCTAAACTCCGTTTAAAGATTACAAACAAAAACAAAACGTGAACGACTGCCAATAGATATTACCTTATTAGAAAAAATTGTCATATGTTTAAAGAATGGGTTTTTTGGTTTTTATGATGATTTACTAATGTCTTGTTGTTGTATTATTGCATTCTTTGGGTTTCTCAGATGCGGTGAATTTACGACAAATGAAAAAGCTCAAGATAACCATAACGTCCTTAAGCTTGAGGATATTAAGATTAGCAAAGAAAATGTCACTTTACATCTGAATCAGTCAAAAACTGATCCCTTCAGGCATGGTGTAGATATTCATATATATGCCACGGATAATCTTGTTTGTCCAGTTGCTGCTCTAAGAAAATATTTAGATTTCAGAAAGTCTTCCAGTTCCTGCGCTCTGTTTGTAACCCAAAAGGGGCTCCCTTTGACAAGAACAAACTTTGTTAACAATTTAAAATCAGTTCTGAAATACATAGGAATGGATGATTCAAAGTACAATGGTCACAGCTTTAGAATAGGAGCTGCTACAACTTGTGCCAAATTAAGAATGGAAGACCATTTAATTAAAACCTTAGGCCGCTGGTCTTCCGATTGCTACACCACATATATTCATACTGAAAAATCTACAATACAAAATGCACAAAATGCCATGTCAGTGTCTCAGTAATGTTTGTAACATACTGACCAGTACATGGGAGTCAAAGTCCAGAAATAAAATGTACTTAACTTCAAGCATAGAGCCTGAGTCTTGCGATAAAATTTCAGCATCCAAAACTTGCAACTATATTATGACTTATTTCCAATAATTACAATCTATTAAACCGCAAGACAGTTAGTAAACCATGTATAGTTGATTGCTATTTGATACTATGTAATTTTTTTTTTTTCTCAACTAGGCACCAGAGTTAAAAAGTAGCTATATACAGATTATGTAAATAAATATATATACATGTTTTAGAATAGTAGCATTGTTTGATATGTATCATGTTTATCGTCTTATTAATACATGCTATGATAATAATTTCTTCAGGCACTTTTGCTATCGTAGGCACTTCCCAAAAAGCCTGCTATCGTAGGCGCATCTCTAAAGGCCTGCTATCGTAGGCACCACTCTAAAGTCTGCTATCGTAGGCACTTTCCATACACCCGCTATCGTAGGACTCCTCCCAATATACAAGGTTATATAAATAAATGTATATACATGTTTTAGAATAGTAGCATTGTTTGATATGTATCATGTTTATAGTCTTATTTTAATACATGGTATGATAATAATCTTCTTCAGGCACTATTTTGACTCAGAAGCCTAGTCAAAGCCTGCTGTTTGTAAGAACTTCTGAGAAGCCTGCTATCGTAGGCACCTTCAAGCCTGCTATCGTAGGCACTCCCCAAAACCTTAGAACTTCTCTAAAGCCTGCTATCGTAGGCACTTCCCAAAAGCCTGCAATTGTAGGCGCATATCTAAAGGCCTGCTATCGTAGGCACTTTACAAATGCCTGCTACCGTAGGCACCACTCTTAAAGCCTGCTATCGTAGGCTTTCCATACACCTGCTATCGCAGGTACTCCTCCCAAGCCTGCTACCGTAGGCACTTTCTAAATGCCTGCTATCGTAGGCACTCCTCGCGAGCCTGCTATCGTAGGCACTTTCCAAAATGCCTGCTATCATAGGCACTCCTCGTGAGCCTGCTATCGTAGGCACTTTCCAAAACGCCTGCTATCGTAGGCATTCCCCAAAAGCCCGATATCAACAACACTTTCTGCTATTATTAGATCTTCCAAACCCTGCTACCACAAACAATTCTCAAAAGCCTGCTATCACAGCAGTCATGGTGGCCCAGATACACCCTTAACACGTCCGATATAACCATGCCTGCACCGGTAGGTTTTCTCTCAGTAAAGATTTATTTAGTGATATTATAATAACTTTCAGCTCCCGTACATATCTTATATTGTTTGTATATCTTGAATAATTCAGTGTTATTGTTAACTTAACAAGTCAATTATGATATCCTGATATCACATTTGTCAACCTTTGTTTTTATAATCATAATTAAGAATTTATCTCAAATGTATTGCTCTTCAAGGACACTCTTCTTTCTTGGGCATAAAACTCTGGAATCTAGCAACAGGCTTTGCTATCATCCAGTGTTTTCCTTGGGGATTAGGCTCTCAAGCCAATACCCAAGAAAGAAGGAGGCATACTGGCTCAGACTACACCAGACTTACAATTTAAATATGTGCATGTTTATTTCTAGTCATACATGTTTGTTTTCATTTCTAGTCATTCATTTAGTCTGATGTTCTTAGCCAGTTATGCCAAAAATAAAAGTATCAACAATCAAAATCTTAGTTTTAATTGAATTGAGTATAAATTGAAGTTTATGTAATAAACGTAGTTTATGCGAAATTTAAAATCTTCCTACTTTCGATATCGTGTTTACATTATCGATACACACATGCTTCCGGTTTCATCTTGTCACGTGACGTACTTAGCTCCCTTATCAAAGTTGCACCCGCTTCCGCAGCTCATTATTATTCAGTCACGTGATATTTACATCAGCGCTCTTGTTTACATACAAGCTATTCGTTTTAATAAATCGTTATCCACCATCCATCCCCGCCTCGTCACCTTGAAGAGCAATGCCTTCTGGTTAAGGACTCTGCCAGTATGCCTCCATAATGGGATTAGGCTCTCAAGCCAATACCCAAGAAAGAAGGAGGCATACTGGCTCAGACTACACCAGACTTACAATTTAAATATGTGCATGTTTATTTCTAGTC
Source organism: Mercenaria mercenaria (assembly GCF_021730395.1). Classification (NCBI taxonomy): domain Eukaryota; kingdom Metazoa; phylum Mollusca; class Bivalvia; order Venerida; family Veneridae; genus Mercenaria; species Mercenaria mercenaria. Next base: position 16,685,798 of record NC_069370.1, on the reverse strand, counting down.
ATACATGTTTGTTTTCATTTCTAGTCATTCATTTAGTCTGATGTTCTTAGCCAGTTATAAATAAAAGTCAAACATCAGCTGTTTTTATCGTTTTATTCAGTGACAAATATGACGATCGAAACACTTCAATCTGTATATCACTTGTATAAGTAAACAACGTTTTATTCAAAATACTAATTTTAGTATGTCTGTATGACCCCCAAAATTAGGAAATGACCCCCAGATGTGAAACACTGGGGGTCACAATGACCCTCATTTTCAAAAGTCAAGGGAAAACACTGCTCCTTCCCCTCATCAAGATGATGTGCAGAACTACAATGTCAATGCTTCCACCCTTTCACTATCCTTAACAGCAGGAAAGGTTATAGCTGTCTTTCAGACTGCCTTGTTGGACCTAGCCAGGAGCTGAGAACGATGTATTGTACAAATAAATATTGAAAATCCTAAGCTCAGCTAAACAACAAAATGTCATAGTAAACAAGTCATGATGTAAGTTCACTAGTGTGATAGTAATTTGTTGTGAAGTGGATTAATTACTTTATATGTAATTGTTTCCGCTTATTATCTTAATCATGTTAATGTGTGTTAATTATCAAGTGAAGATGTTATGTGTCAGATGTTAAAACACCTACATACAAAATATAATTATCTTAATTTATTTTGACCCTAAAAGTGTACACAAAACCATTTTTTCTTACAGTGATGTAATTTTCAGGCCGTAAATTTAAAATAATGATTTTAATAAATTTCTGCCTTTCACATTTTTTCGTACACTAAGACATTAATAACAAAAAGTTTTTCTTTTTAAAAATCTAGTGTCTTATGACTCAACAGAATGATAATAAGGTGTACTGGTTTATCACAAATTATGGGGGCAGGGGACAGTTAATTTGAAAATTCCACAAATCTGCGCTGATACCAGTGCGAAAAAAAATCATGAAAAATCCAATTTTGATAAATTCAAGGCAAGTGTTGAGCGAATGTATTGCATAGACTTAGCACTTCATTGTGTGACAGTTTCAGCCTGCCGATTCTGTTGCGTCTGTGATAAAAACAAGTAAAACGCAGGTGTCAGGACACTAAATTTTGAGGCAAAAATGGCCCAAAATGCACACCTTGCGGTACCTGTACCATATTATCTGCAAATGACTGACCTAAAACACATGCATATTTTTAAAGCATGTGGCCAGACGAAAATAATGGTGGGAAGAAAAGTGTCTCATAACCATTTACTTTTTCCGCTATTTTGAGCTGAATCTGGATGGATGAATGACCGTTTCCATTTCATCTGAATTCCGTTACCTCAGGTAAGACTTTAGACCTGGCCGTCTACACGGAGCTAGGAAAATCGAATCAAGTACATGTACTTTACACAATAACTACTCGTTTGCAGGAACCCTCAGTTCTATAAACATCATAAATAACCAGTTGAATATAAATGCCTTTAAAGTGCATCTGTCTATTTTATTTAAAAAACGTACCCGGGCCAAATGCGAAACTGGCCCCTGCCACTTAAACTCATACTTAAACTATGAATAAGGGTGTCATAACTCATTAGAGTTAAAGCCCAAGAGGGTCATTGCAACAGTTATATCCCTTTGGAAATTTTTTGTTATCCCAATTTAGAAAACCTGTTACTATTTCCAGCTATTACAGATTATAGACAGACAGACAGACTAACATCAAATTTAGTACATTACATAACAACTTGATGTAAAACATAATGACATTATGTTGTGGAACTACTCATTTAATGCCATGTAACCTACATGGTATTATCTCATTAACTTTTAAGAGCCCACTTAAGAACAATGTCAGTAGTTTAACATGTCACAGTTAAGACAACATGTTACCTCACAGACTACATTTTCTGTACCCAGACACCAGTGAAAGTGGCAAGTCTGGCAGCACTATGATTTTCTTAGGTGGATAAAAGTCAGTAAAACTAGACAAAACATATATTTCCGACTTCTACTGTAGTAGTAACGTGCAGTAGGTAATTAGTTTGTAAATTGTGTAACACTGTAAAAAAACACCTGCTACTCTCCCAGACATGAAGTATATAATGGTTTGTATGTTTTGAGGTGTTTGCAAAGCTTTCAAAAACACCTTAAAATAATTGGAGGGCTCAGTGCAAAACTATTGTAAATACTTATCATATTGAATAAGATACAATAGTTTCACACTGAGCCCATGCAATGTTTTTTCTGCAGAATAGCAAACAGGGAGATTTCAAGACATTATACAATTATGTTCACCTACATGCAGTCTGCTTACAGACCATATGATCTTTTTTAAATTATAAAAAAATGTTTTTCTTGATTTCTGTTTTCTTGCTTTTAGTATCTCAGCAAAATCTCTTAGGTCTAATTATCTATGTTCTGAGTTATAAAGGGACATAATTATGTGAAATTAAAGTAGCTCCAGGAGTTATCTTCTATGAATAAAATGTATGGTCTGAATACCTGTTTTGAATTTTGATGCTTTAACCTTGTTGAAATAAAGAGGAAATTCTGCATAATATTGTTATGTCGTTAAAAGTTCTGGGAGACTTTATTTCTTGGATTTCATTGTTTGGTCAATCCATGAAATTAAAATGCAACTAATAAATAAAGTTAATTTTTATTTTATCTTTACATTAAAAAATGAAAATGACATTTTTAAGCTTCCACAAAACTTTGTGCTTATGAAATTAAAATTGATGATTTCTGATAGAAGTATGAAATCTCATCTGCATATCAGATCTAGAATTAAGTAAGACAGTATTTCATTATTTGGCTTGTGTTACTTATTTCCTAGATGCAGAAGCTATGGCAAAAGTTCAAGGTTTCTTGTATGTTTTTCATTTCTAAGTTTAGATAAATGAATTGCTATTTCCCATTTTGCAACATTGTTATCATAATCATTACAAAATGCAATTCATAAACCACTTAATGCTGATAAATTGGTTTGACTTCTTAACATAGCCTGTCACACAGTCAAAGTCACTTGAATAAGGTCGCAGCAAAGCGTTAAAGCTCAATTTCTCTGTTTACGATTATAGCAGGAAGTAACGGAGTGGGATTGACGATCAAATAAACCGCCACAGGAAGACGTCTAGTGATTGCCCCCTGTCAATAAGTACTGATTTCCGTAGCAATTACTGACATGTGAACCACCGTTTCTTGTTGAATTACAGACCTCGATTGACAAATTCTAGACCACGATTGACGTAATTTCTAGCATGTCGTAAGCATTTTAATGTAGTCTATCGAATCGGAGACCTCTTCAGATGACTTTATCTTCATAGCACTGAAGTATTTCCTAGGATTCTGATGACTTAAGATACTTGATACTTTGTCCCTCTTGTTTCACTGTGGTTAAACAGGTGTTTTGGAGGGAGATTTTTGTTGTGACAAGTGTCCTCACTTACGTCATCTTTACATTTTGTCATCTTTACATTTTGTCCGTCACTGTATATTGCAAAAACTGAACTTCTTGCATTTGTTATTTGTGTGATAACTATTTACCTTTTTCAACAAATATATGCTCTTAATGATAAATATATATATACTATGATGTAGTCAATTAAGTTTAGAATCCTTAATATTCTCTTGTAATTTTCATTTGAGTATGAATTGCGTTAAGTGTCTTTAAAGTATGTGCAGGCCAAAAGTCTCAGCACATACTCATAATAATGTTAAAACACTATCAGTGTATCATACCAAAAGACCATGTTAGTTTTTTGTATCATCTTTCTTTTTTTGAAGCAGGACAATTCTGAAATAAACTTGCTGTAGAAATTTATGGAAGAAAATGCATTTTGAAAATAAGATATTTTTGAACAGCCTCAACTGTTTTGTTCTTGGAGCACCTGGGAAGTAATTCATTGTCTAAATACAGGCTTGTTTCACAGGACATGGTCATAGAAGACTTGTTCCTTATAATGAGTACTTTCACAGAGATGCGAGTCACGTTTGGTGATAGCTCTGATTGTACATTGATTATAATTACCAGATGAACAGCAGGCATTACAAACCACAGTTTCAGGCTTCAAACAACTGGGTGTTAAGTTCTTCTTCCGTTCCCAACCTGTGCAGGGAGTGTGAAAAAAGCCACGTAAAGTCATGATGTGTATATTCTTGCAAATTACACAAAGGATATGTAAAAAGGATGTGCTTTAATGGAGATTGTTAAATACAAACGGTTGATAAGGTTATTAGAAATGAGAAACTTCCTATTAAGGTGTTATTTTCAGTAGAAACTGAGCTGAAATGATGAAAGTTTAAGTAGCTTTAAAAGGAGTATTCCTTATTAAAACAATATAGCTGATCCGATATCAGCACAATTTTCCAGTAGCTCTGCACTTTAAGTGAAATAAACTTAATGATATCATTGCAACTACATAGTCTGTACAAAGGCTTAAATGTCTGCAACACAACACCAGATCTGGTCTCATTTAGAAAGTGTAATGTTGCCATATTAACAATGTTTTACTAAGAGGGCAGTTACGGCCATTTGTCAGTTTGCTTAAAAAGACATTCATGGACAGTCAACTCATATTTCTGAATTCAAAATTAAATAATATAAATGGTTATTTAAAACTAAAATATCATAAATTTATTACTTCTGTTTCACTTAGGAGCTGGTTCTTTTAATCAGTAGGAAAAAGGACCTAAATTGAACTGCTGAGAATGCAGGAAAATTAGTCAAATCAAATTAAATCTTCTTAAACTAAGAAAGTATAGAATGCATATCCATTAAAGAGTAGAATAATTTCATTCCCAATTACAAACCATCTCTGGTACAATAATCACAATGTACAATGGATATGAAATATAAGATTAATTCTGATAATATAAAAAGTATAGCACAATGCTGCTAAACCTTGAGGAAAATCGTACATTCTGTAATGTTGCCATATTAACAATGTTTTACTAAGAGGGCAGTTACGGCCATTTGTCAGTTTGCTTAAAAAGACATTCATGGACAGTCAACTCATATTTCTGAATTCAAAATTAAATAATATAAATGGTTATTTAAAACTAAAATATCATAAATTTATTACTTCTGTTTCACTTAGGAGCTGGTTCTTTTAATCAGTAGGAAAAAGGACCTAAATTGAACTGCTGAGAATGCAGGAAAATTAGTCAAATCAAATTAAATCTTCTTAAACTAAGAAAGTATAGAATGCATATCCATTAAAGAGTAGAATAATTTCATTCCCAATTACAAACCATCTCTGGTACAATAATCACAATGTACAATGGATATGAAATATAAGATTAATTCTGATAATATAAAAAGTATAGCACAATGCTGCTAAACCTTGAGGAAAATCGTACATTCTGTGGAAAAGTGTTGCAAATAATTATGTCAAATTAAAGTAAAACCAAACCTATCAGAGAGTTTGGCACAGTGATGTCAAACATTATTATTCTATGAAAAAAGTGATTTGTCAAGTTTTAAAAAACTGAACCAATCAGAGTGTTCGGCACATTGATGTCAAACATGGTCTGAAAGTATGTCAGAATAATATAAAACATGCTTGAATGCAAGTGTTTAGTACACAACAATTGCAATTGTGTGACCAGAATAATCAGTGTAATACAAGACGCATATCCTGATCTGCTAGAAACACTTGAAGAACAAGTGTGAAATGTTCATAATGAAATTGCTGCAACAATTAAAGGTGAAGGAGAGGCGTGTGGAATTACAAGTAGGCAACCTATTTCATAAATATTAATTGTGCAATTAGGGCAACAGATGGTATTTTTTATGCACCTGATATGTGTAAAGTGCAATGTTAATTATAACTTAATGGCAAAAGAATTCGTACAATTGGGGACGTGGAGTTTATGGACTGGTCCATCATTCAATTTGGGCAAAACCATTTATTATTTGAAGGGAATTTTGTGGAAAATTTACTGACTGAATAGCGAACAGTGCAGACCATGATTTTGGTCTGCACTGGTTGCAAAGGCAGAATCACTTGCTGCCGGCACTGTTATTCTTGATTATATTTACCGTTGAATGGTTCCAGAAAAACATATCTGATAAAGTAGTTCTTGGAATATTTCGAGATCAGTGTAATTTGGAAAAGATCAATGTTTACTTTTTTTTAAACGGTTGGCATTCCAACTAAAGGAGTCAAAATGGTACAAGATTCAGATTTATTTTTAACAATACTCTGACAGTTCTGGAAAATATTGCTTTGATAGTTCCCTGTTTTATAGGCTTACTGTATCATAGAATAAACCCAGTGAAGCAAAATAAACCACTTGACAGTTCCATAGATAACAATACTGTGATACTTGACAAGGGCAATTTAGATTTCATGTAAATCTTCAATTTCTGACAATACAATCATGTTCTTTTAAAAAAACTACATGTCAAAACAAAACAGTTAAATTCACAGAAATTCTATATCAGTGTTTGCCTATTTTTAGTAAGGAAAATTGATGTTTTACTGTAGAGTTTCATGAACTAGTGTGACAATTAATTGACAATTCATCCTCTTCAGATGTTAAAAAGCACAAGGAAAAAAATCTGTTTCCTTCCAATTCAGCATGCAATACAACAATATTTACAATAAATCAGTATAGAGTAGTCATTATCAAAAATGTTATGTGTGTGAACTTAATGAATTAATGGTTTTTAATGGTAAATGTCAGCTACTAATTAGTATTTTTCTCATGTAAAAAAGCAATTGTTTACAGCACTTAAGGTGTCGTAAGTGATATTTATGTTTTACCTAGGTGGTTTATTGCCACAGGTTAAAGACCTTTTGTTATATTTTTTCTTGTAATATTTTTTTTCCATATGTTGTTTCTATTTAAGAAAGTGGTGAATGGAAGTACTGCAGAAATTATTTCCATTTGCACAAATTATTGAATGTCCCTTTTATGTGAAAAGAAGTATCAAATAAATATATTTAATGGTGTTTTTTTTTATTTTCATTTTTACAAATCTTTTTGTAGTGCAGTGGAGGAGCACCAAGTTCTGGAGGTGTTGGTTTTGCTCCCTGGCTGCATCATACCAAAAGCATTAAAAAATGTTTCCAGTTGCTCCCTGGCTGCATCATATCAAAAACATGAATAAAATGTTTCCAGTTGCTCCCTGGTTGCATCATACCAAAAACATTAAAACATGTTTCCAGTAAAAATTTGATCCCTGGCTGCATCATACCAAAAACATTAAAAAATGTTTCCAGTTGCTCCCTGGCTGCATCATATCAAAAACATAAAAAAAATGTTTCCAGTTGCTCCCTGGCTGCATCATACCAAAAACATTAAAAAATGTTTTCAGTTGCTCCCTGGCTGCATCATCCCAAAAACATTAAAAAATGTTTCCAGTTGCTCCCTGGCTGCATCATCCCAAAAACATTAAAAAATGTTTCCAGTTGCTCCCTGACTGCATCATCCCAAAAACATTAAAAAAAATGTTTCCAGTTGCTCCCTGACTGCATCATCCCAAAAACATTAAAAAATGTTTCCAGTTGCTCCCTGGCTGCATCATACCAAAAACATTAAAAAATGTTTCCAGTAAAAATTTGATCCATGGCTGCATCATACCAAAAACATTAAAAAATGTTTCCAGTTGCTCCAGGGCTGCATCATACCAAAAACATTAAAAAATGTTTCCAGTTGCTCCCTGGCTGCATCATACCAAAAACATTAAAAGATGTTTCCAGTTGCTCAAAACATTAAAAAATGTTTCCAGTTGCTCCCTGTCTGCATCATACCAAAACATTAAAAAGATGTTTCTAGTTGCTCAAAAACATTAAAAAGATGTTTCCAGTTGCTTCCTGGCTGCATCATACCAAAAATATTAAAAAATGTTTCCAGTTGCTCCCTGGCTGCATCATCCCAAAAACGTTAAAAAAATGTTTCCAGTTGCTCCCTGGCTGCATCATACCAAAAACGTTAAACAAATGTTTCCAGTTGCTGCCTGTCTGCATCATACCAAAAACATTAAAAAATGTATCCAGTAAAAATTTGATCCATGGCTGCATCATACCAAAAACATTAAAAAAATGTTTCCAGTTGCTCCCTGGCTGCATCATACCAAAAACATTAAAAGATGTTTCCAGTTGCTCAAAAACATTAAAAAATGTTTCCAGTTGCTCCCTGTCTGCATCATACCAAAACATTAAAAAGATGTTTCCAGTTGCTCAAAAACATTAAAAAATGTTTCCAGTTGCTCCCTGTCTGCATCATACCAAAACATTAAAAAGATGTTTCCAGTTGCTCAAAAACATTAAAAAGATGTTTCCAGTTGCTTCCTGGCTGCATCATACCAAAAATATTAAAAAATGTTTCCAGTTGCTCCCTGGCTGCATCATACCAAAATCATTAGAAAAATGATACCAATTGCTCCCTTGCATTACATTAAATGGGAAACTTGCATCTCTTTCCTCATACCTTGTGGATACTATCGGAGGAGGGAGGGACTGGATGTCTGGAATGATTGATATACATGTAATTTGTTTAAATCATTTTGAAATTTACCTGAAGTAATTAGTACATCTTTAACTAATTATGAAGTCTTTCTTCTTGCAGTACTTGAAGCCTTGTACTGATTGTGTAATGACACATCATATACATAAGACTGATTTTGTTTTATAGAGGAAAAGTATATATTCAGTAATTAGAAGAAATAACAGTTTTTAGCTCACCTGTCACATAGTGACAAGGTGAGCTTTTGTGATCACCCTTCGTCCGTGGTCCGTCATCAGTCCATGCGTCAACAATTTCTTGTCTGCACAATAGTGGTTTCATTTATGATTTTATTATGCCCCTCTTTGAAGAAGGTCGGTCGGTTGGTCGGAATGTAGACCAATCCGTTTCCGGATGATAACTCAAGAACACTTGGGCCTAGGATCATGAAAGTTGATAGGATGGTTGGTCATGACCAGCAGATGACCCCTATTGATTTTGAGGTCAGTATGTCAAAGGTCAAGGTCACAGTGACCCTGAAAGGTAAAACAGTTTCCAGATGATAACTCAAGAATGTTTAGGCCTGGGGTCATGAAAGTTGATAGGGAGGTTGGTCATGACCAGCAGATGACCCTTATTGATTTTGAGGTCAGAATGTCAAAGGTCAAGGTCACAGTGACCAGGAACAGTAAAATGGTTTCTGGGCAATAACTCAAGAACGCTTGGGCCTAGTATCAGGAAAATTGATAGTGAGGTTGGTCATGACTAGCAGATGACCCCTATTGATTTTGAGGTCATTAGGTCAAAGGTCAAGGTCACATTGGCCAGGAACAGTTAAAGGGTTTCTCAATCTGACTAAAGTACATCTCCTATTACGCTACGCATAGGATCTGAAAACGACCTATTCATTGCCTCGTTCTGATGGCCCTTTCACTAACCAATCAGAGTCTAGCTTACAACATCTTGCAAATCTACCTCTAGCATTGACTTTTGATATTTACAATTCTTATGTCGTAATGTATCAGATAGCCGGTTAGCTCAGTCGGTAGGCCACTTGCTTTGTAAGCGAGGGGTCCCGGGTTCGAGTCCAGGAATAACTGTATATTTTTCTTACTCTTTGACAATCGAACAAGTCGCCTGACTGGATAACATAAAAATAGCAATAATGGAAATCCAAAATATACAGAAGACGAATGTGAATGGGTCGTTCTCAGATCTTCGTTTAGAAGATCAAGTACTTTAGTCAGATTGAGGGTTTCTGATCTTCTTGTCCAAAACCATAGGGCCTAGGGCTTTGATATTTAGTATGTAGCAAAATCTAGTGGTCCTCTACCAAGATTGTTCAGATTATTTTCCTGGGGTCAAATATGGCCCCACCCTGGTGGTCACATGATTTATATAGACTTATATAGGAAAAATCTTTGAAAAACCTCTTGTCCAAAACCACAGGGCCTAGGGCTTTGATATTTTGTATATGACATCATCTAGTGGTCTTCTACTAAGATTGTTTAAATTATTCCCCTAGGGTCAAATATGGCCCCGCCCTGGGGGTCACATGGTTTACATAGACTTACATAGGGAAAAACTTTGAAAATCTTGTCAAAACCAAAAAGACTAGGGCTTTGATATTTGTGATGTAGCATCATCTAGTGGCTCTCTACCAAGTTTGTTCAAATTATCCCTCTAGGGTCAAATTTGGCCCCACCCCAGGGGTCACATGGTTCATATAGAATAATATAGGGTCTTCATGTCCATAACCTACATCATTCAAATTTGGACCACATGTATAGTTTTGAGTGGCAAGATGAACCTTGACAGGAGTTGACCTTGATCTTGACCTAGTGACCTACTTTCACATTTCTGTAGCTACAGCCTTCAAATTTGGACCACATGCATAGGTTTGGGTACGGAAACAAAGTTTGACCTTGATTTTGACCTAGTGACCTACTTTCACATTTCTGAAGCTACAGCCTTCAAATTTGGACCACATGCATAGGTTTGGGTATGGAAACAAACTTCGACCTTGATTTTGACCTAGTGACCTACTTTCACATTTCTCAAGCTACAGCCTTCAAATTTGAACCATATGCATAGTTTTGTGTACCGAAATGAACTTTGATTTTGAGATTGACCTAGTGACCTACTTTCACATTTCTGAAAGTACAGGCTTCAAATTTGGACCACATGCATAGTTTTGTGTTCTGAAATGAAATTTGACTTTGATTTTGACCAAGTGACCTACTTTCACATTTCTGAAGCTACAGCCTTCAAATTTGAACCACATGCATAGTTTTGTGTACTGAAATGAACTTTGATCTTGAGATTCACCTAGTGACCTACTTTCACATTTCTGAAGCTACAGGTTTCAAATTTGGACAGCGTGCATATTTTTGTGTTCTGAATTGAAATTTGGCATTGATTTTTACCTATTACCTACTTTCATATTTCTCAAACTACAGCCTCCAAATTTGAAGCACATGCATAGTTCTGTCTACCAAAATGAACTTTGACCTTGAAATTGATCTAGTGACCTACTTTAACATTTCTCAAGCCACAGCTTTCAAATTTGGACCACATGCACAGTGTTTTGTACCGAAATGAAATTTGACCTTGATTTTGACCTTGAGACCTTGAAATTTGGAACATTCAAAAATGGCTCTGTGGTAGGTGCCATGATCAGTCTGTGATCTCTTGTTAGGTTAATAGGTTAAAGGTCAAGATCAGATTGAACCAGTACAGTAGAAATTTTGTTTACAGTGAGCATATAATTTCTGTTCCTTGTGCAATTACTGAATGCATCAAGGGGGGCATTTCGTGTTCGACTAGCTCTTGTTTTAACCAAACTTGCACACAACTTGTATCACCATAAGATCACTGTTCCTTTCTTGCACTGGCCAGATCCCGTCATGGGTTCTAGAGTTATGGCCCCTGAAAGGGCCAGAATAAGCTATTTTGACCTTGTCTGCACAATAGCAGCTTCATTTATGATTTGAATTTAATCAAACTTGCACAAAACTTGTGTCACCATAAGATCTCGGTTCCTTTCTTGAACCGGCCAGATCCCATAATGGGTTCCAGAGTTATGGCCCCTGAAAGGGCCAAAATTAGCTATTTTGACATTGTCTGTACAATAGCAGCTTCATTTATGATTTGATTTTAACCAAACTTGCACACAACTTGTATCACCACAAGATCTTGATTCCTTTTTTGAACTGGCCAGATTCCTTAATGGGTTCCAGAGGTGTGGCCCCTGATAAGGCCAGAATTAGCTATTTTTACCTTGTCTGCACAATAGCAGCTTCATTTATGATTTGAATTTAATCAAACTTGCACAAAACTTGTGTCACCATAAGATCTAAATTCCTTTCTTGAACCGGCTTAATCCCATAATGGGTTCCAGAGTTATGGCCCCTGAAAGGGCCAAAATTAGCTATTTTGACATGGTCTGCACAATAGTAGCTTCATTTATGATTTGATCTTAACCAAACTTGCACACGACTTGTATCACCACAAGATCTTGGTTCCTTTCTTGAACTGGCCAGATTCCATTCTGGGTTCCAGAGTTATGGCCCCTTAAAGGTCCAAAATTTGCTATTTTAGCTTTTGCAGCCATATGGAGACTTCATTTATGGTTTGATTTGATACAAACTTCCAAAATATCTTCAACAACAATAAATCTTGGATTCCATGACGAATCTGGCAGATCCAGTCGTAGGTTTCAGAGTTATTTTGTATCTGATTACCTCCCCTGATTGTAATCAAAATGGATTTATATCAGTAAGTACTTATAGGACAATCAGGAAAGATAACTATGGACTGATTTTATGTCAAATTACATCCCTTTATTTCAAATTGAAACGGGTATATCTGCGTAACTAATGAAGATACTGATCTGAAATTTCATTTATGTCAACAGATGGACTTGGACAATCAGTAAAGATACATATTGACTGAATTTATGACAAATTACCTCCCTTTATTTTATGTAAACAAATTTATCTCAGCAGCATCTAATGAGATTGGTTTTAAATATTATTTAAGTCTTCCAGGGTAAGGAATAGTCATATTAGTACAAAAATGCAGCATCTGAGCCTAGGACCCTCAAACTTTGTATGGAAATTGGCCCTGACTAGGTCCAAAGGGACTGTTACAAGAAAATGTTTATCCTAATGATATTTAATGTGTCCGCCTATGTGCTCTATGTCAAAACTTGATTTTGAGCAATGGTACTCAAGGGAGCGATACAGGGCCATCATGGCCCTCTTGTTATACACCTGTTTGAAAAACGGACCAATTATGGGAACGCCCCTGGTGGGCGGGCAAAGTCCACAAACTTTGTCTGGAGCATATCTTCTTCATGCATGGAGGGATTTTGATGTAAATTAGTACAACTATTCACCACCATGAGGCGGAGTGTCATTCGCAAGAACCAGGTCCCTACAGTAACATGCGATATATACCAAATGAGATATACTATCAAATTAAAAAATGTGGTCTTCCGGCATGTGTACAGAGGGTCTGACTTTGGAATTTTTGGAAGAATACGCTTTTTCCTTGTGCGTAATAAGCGCCCACATAATTGCCTGAACTGCAACGTCTTACACAGTACAATATGAGCACTACAAAATCTACGCATATTTCTGGGCAAGCTGCTGGACTATAATGATTCCCGATTGAGGCATTGCCTTATTTCATATTAAATACTCACCATAAATGCCCCTATGATTCATACACAAGACTGGTATCCTGCTAATTTTTTTTTCCAGACCTATGCCAAGAGAGACGTGAAGACCATATCTCAAGGATTCTTGGAACCTAAAACACATTTCATTATATACCAGTAATACACATGTATGAAAGCTGTAAAATTGTGCATGTTTTACAATTTATGTTTGTCATTGTGCAACATGCAGCATCATCAGTTGTGAGTAAATTAGATTTCTGCAGATTTTATGAACATTAATGTTATTATAACTAAATTTTCGTGCCAGCCAGATGCTCAATTGTCTTGATTGCCTGCATATTGTTGCATTTTATTTTGCAAGATAATGGATTTTCTTCATAAAACTTGATTTAGCGTGTGTGTGAAACATTTCACAACATTCTGCAATTAACAGCTACATCATCATATGTCATTTTCAAGATTTATTTTCAGTTATATGGTCATAACATTTATTGCATATTTGATAGATTTCATAATGCAAAAAAGATATTATGATAACAATAGGCCACCAACACTTGAAGCAAAGTGAGGTTAAAATGCAAGGAATTTGTTTTTGACTTGACATGACTGATGGCATTTTTATTCACCTGAATCAAGAAAGTATTTGTGAATGGTCCAGTGTCCATCATCCCACATCCTGCATCACAATTTTTACTTTAAAGGCATACACTAGAATTTCCTGTATATGGGATGGGCAAAATTTTCCCCCAATAACAGAATTTCTTAAAACTTTTGATATTGAAAGATGATCATCTAAGAAACAAAAATATGCAATAAAAATCATAGGTGACTGGTGTTGAAAAAAAAAGTCTGCCCTTGAAAACATGATTTTTGAGGAAATGATGTTATTGGGAAAAATTTCGCCCCAAATTCTAGCATACATCCTTAAAACCTCTGAAACCACTGGGGGAAATGTGTTCTTAGCATCCTAGCATGAACTTCTTTCATACTCTTCCAGATGCCCTTGGAGACCAGCGAAGATTAAAATAGAAGCTTCAACTGCTTGGCTGATCTTCACTAAACCTTGTCTGTGGCATCCTTGGATACTTCTTTAATTTTCTTCAAGTGGTTGTACTGGAGTGCAATAATGGGCTGCCAAAACTAAAAACAGAAAATAGGACTTGCGCAATTTTCTCCATGAACTGCTTGGTGGATTTTTACCAAACTTGGTTTCTAAACCTTTCTCAAAAGCTTAGATAACTCTTTCTTATGGACTGCTTAATGGATGTTTATTACGCTTGGCCAGAAAGCATTCTTGTATGAACCTCCCTTACATTTGCTCGAATGGTTCTGTTTGACTCTACTAAGAGAGTTAATAGAACTTAAAATAAGAAAAAAACATCTAGACTCTCATGAACTACTGGATGAATGTTTGCAAAACTTGGTCAAAAGCAGCTTTTCATGGACTGTACTCAATTTGTTAAAATGGGTCAGTTTGACTTTCTTTTTCTTGCTTGGGTCATAGCTATCGTATTTGGAGGCAAACCCTTACAGAAGAAAAGGGCCTGCTGCATACTCTTGCTGTGTACATACAGCGTATATGATGCGTACATGATGTGTACTGAAATCAAGGGCTTTAAATAGTACGCAGGATATACACCGCACATACACCGATAGTACGTTTGTAGTACACTTTTGACATGCAAATGAGCTCTTCCGCGTACTACTTGCTGCGTTCATGCTGTGGACTACATAGTACACAGGATGTATTCTGGAGGAATTTAGTATGCGGGAAATAGTACGCAGCATGTACGCGGCACATACACTTTTCACATGCAAATGAGCCTGCGGTGTACTACCCCTGCGGCGTACATGCTGTGTACTCCTGGCCCGAGTCCTGCGGCGTACATGCTGTGTACTCCTGCTGCATACATGCTGTGTACTCTTGTGGCGAAACTGCTGTGATAATGTAAATTCCTTACCCCACCAACTTTCGTATGCAAATGCTGATCATTTGGACAGAAAAAAAACAGAAAAAAGATAAGTGACATGCATCAAAAAGTATTTACCCTTACCAAAATAATGTAGATTGATGTTATCAATACATTAGTATGCTTTTCTTCATCCACTTTTCAATGAAACAAATCCATTTTTGTAGCATGTAATTTGGTAAACATTTGAAGAAAATGGCGTAACTGCATCAAGGGGAAACAACTTTAATGCAACTAAATATAAGTGTTATGATTTATTATAGAGGATGTGTGCGTAGTATGTATTTATTTTGATTAAAATCCATCTGAGAACAATCTAGGACTGGAATTATATAAGCATTTATACACTTTTACGTCCGTAAAAAGTAGCGCACCAAAAAATTTTGGACGTTCTGAAAATATACGAGCGGCAAATCCGATGAACAACTTTTTAATTTGGTGAGGCCTTAATGAGTTAACATAATGAGCATTAAAGCCTTTATAAAGCATGATAGGATGGTGTTTTGCTTAAGGGTATTCAAATAACAGTGAGATCTATTAATTCTTCTCATTCGGGCGCTGTTGAGGCATTATCTTGGTAATTATTTCATGTATTACAAAATGTAATGCAACGAAGTTCAAATAAGGCTTTTCAATTATCCAAGTTAGAAAGCTCCAGGATTAATTCAAAATGAAGTGTACTTCAGACTTTTACCTAAAAAATTTCAAAGTATAAACACCAAAAGAAAATGAACAAGTCCCTCCCGCGTATATGAAGTTTACTTCAGACTTTAACTTAAAAAAAAAAAAACTAAGTATAAATGCCAAAAGAAATTGTACAAGTCTTTCCCGCGTATATGAAGTGTACTGCACAAATTTCAAAGTATCTGCGGTGTACATGCAGTGTACTATTTTCTTGTACAAGTCCCTCCTGCGTACATGCAGTGTACTCCTTAAATTTTCAGAGTCTGTGCTGCGTACTTGAAGTGTACTAGTGATCTCCTGCGTACATGCTGTGTACTCGTCGAAATAGTACGCGGCATGCGGTGTATGTAAAATGTACTCCTCTGGCGTACTACTGTGTTTGCCGCATATACACAGCAAATACGCAGCATGTACACCATAGAGGCTTGCTTCTGTAAGGGAATGTTTCAAAGAAAATTGTTAGGATACAATATATATATTCAAGGTCAAACGATCAAGGTCTGGTGAGTGGTTATAAGACCTTCATTGCCCTCTAGTTATGCTGTATAAACTGTTGCTACTCTGCTTGATATTCATGTACAGGGGCCCCCCACAACTGGTTGCTACTCTGCTTGATATTCATGTACAGGGGCCCCCCACAACTGAGGGGAGTCACTGACTTTAAATCACTTGCCCCTCACTGACTTTGGATGTAGCATTCTTCATGTGAGGTAGCCATCCAGCTGGCTCATGGAAAGTTAGTTGTAATACATGTGTGCCAGCCTAACTGAAGCAATGCCTGAAGAGGCATTTGGAGCATTTTGTCACAGACAAAGCTCGGTAAGTCGTTATTTTACATAAATTATGTTGGTATGACTCTGAACCCAAGAAAATATATAAATTTATGTGTAGAAATCTACATGCCTACTGTCTACTCAGTACATGAATAAACCATTATTTTGTGTAAAGTTTTGCACTGAAAGGTGTGATTTTTAAAGAAAATAGAAAAGGTAGAAATGTTTATCCAGCACAGATATACCACAAAGCTTAAGTCTGACATACACTTTAACTGTCACATTCTGCAGGCAGTGTTACTTATATTATTCTGTCTTTTGGGATATCTAAAATATATTTGCATAGGACACTGCAAAAACACTTTTTTTTTTCAATTTTATGTTCATAGTGTATGGTACATTATAATTTCATTTCTGACAACAAATTGCGTTTCTTTCCATAATATGGCTGTGAAAAGTATTTATCTGTGTATTTCTCAAGGGAAAAAATGCTTTGCTAGAAAAAGTGACATTACATTTCAGCAACCTGTTCATAAATTTAACAAAAACTTTTCATTCCTGGGAAATTGGTTATTATTGTAAATTTATGTAATGCACAATAAAAAAAAGTTCAGTGAGACAGACAAATTGCTATTTTAAGGGATAATGATTATTTATGATGTAAAATTTTCATGCATTTGACATCAGTCATGGGTTTATACATCATTATACAAGATTTATGTCTCTTATGACATATCAGAAATATATAACATACATCTCACATGATTGAATAACTCTCAATTTACATAAATTATTTTAATAATGAAAATAATAATAATATGATTTATTGATTATTATCATCATAGATTTGATGCAGAAATGCTGTACAATGGGACCTTCTTATGTTGCTTTTTATTTTGTGTTTTCACAGCCTTGAACCAGTTACTATCAAGAGGAGACAGCCACATTGAACCAGTTACTATCAAGAGGAAACAGCCACATTGAACCAGTTACTATCAAGAGGAAACAGCCACATTGAACCAGTTACTATCAAGAGGAAACAGCCACATTGAACCAGTTACTATCAAGAGGAAACAGCCACATTGAACCAGTTACTATCAAGAGGAAACAGCCACATTGAACCAGTTACTATCAAGAGGAAACAGCCACATTGAACCAGTTACTATCAAGAGGAAACAGCCACATTGAACCAGTTACTATCAAGAGGAGACAGCCACATTGAACCAGTTACTATCAAGAGGAGACAGCCACAGCAGACAGAAGAACAGACAAAAAAAGTAGAAAGGGAGTATTATCTATTTGTTCAATACTTGCACAATAAACTTGCAAAACAACACAAAGTTTATAAGTTGATTGTGTTTTTGTCTGAAAGAAAAAAGTTCTGGTTGATTGGACGCCATGTTGATTTGCATTTTTAAGGTTTTGTGCCTCATCCTGGTATAATGCTGGTTGATACCTACAACTGTTTAAATGTTGCAAATCACCAATGTTTGCAAAAAAACAAGTAAAAAATAACTGTCTCAAATATTAATCTACTGTACATTTGTACTTTTAATCCCCCGCCGTGGCGGAGGGATTATAGGAATGGTCTGTGTCCGTCCTTCCGTCCGTCCGTCCGTCCGTCCGTCCGTCCTTCCGTCCGTAACAAAATTGTGTCCTGTCCATATCTCCTAAACCCCTTGAAGGATTTTCATGAAACTTGGGTCAAATGATCACCTCATCAAGACGATGTGCAGAACCCATGAGTCAGCCTTGTCGGTTCAAGGTCAAGGTCACAACTCAAGGTCAAAGGTTTGAGCCTGCCATTTTGTGTCTGCTCTATATCTCATAAACCCCTTGAAGGAATTTTATAAAACTTGGGTCAAGTTGGGTCACCTCATCAAGACGATGTGCAGAATCCATGATTCAGCCATGCCGGCTCAAGGTCAAGGTCACAACTCAAGGTCAAAGGTTTGAGCCTTCCATTTTGTGTCCGCTCTATATCTCTTAAACCCCTTGAAGGAATTTTATAAAACTTGGGTCAAATGATCACCTCATCAAGACGATGTGCAGAACCCATGAGTCAGTCATGCCGGCTCAAGGTCAAGGTCACAACTAAGGGTCAAAGGTTTGAACCTTCCATTTTGTGTCCGCTCTATATCTCCTAAACCCCTTGAAGGATTTTCATCAAACTTGGGTCAAATGATCACCTCATCAAGGCGATGTGCAGAACTTATAAGTCAGCCATGTCGGCTCAAGGTCAAGGTCACAGCTGAAGGTCAAAGGTTTGAGCCTTCCATTTCGTGTCTGCTCTATATCTCCTAAACCCCTTGAAGGAATTTTATAAATCTTGGGTCAAATGATTACCTCATCAGAACAATGTGCAGAAATTATGAGTCAACCATGCCAGCTCAAGGTCAAGGTCACAACTAAGGGTTGAAGGTTTGAGCCTTCCATTTGGTGTCCACTCTGTATCTCCTTAACCCCTTGAAGGATTTTCATCAAACTTGGGTCAAATGATCACCTCATCAAGAACTCATGAGTCAGCCATGTCAACTCAAGGTCAAGGTCACAACTGAAGGTCAAAGGTTTCAGCTCTGTATCTCCTAAACCCCTTGAAGGATTTTCATGAAACTTTGGTCAAATGATCACCTTATCAAGCCGTTGAGCAGAATTTATGAGTCAGCCATGTCAGTTCAAGGTCAAGGTCACAGCTAAAATCAAAGGTTTTACCCTTTCACTATCCATAGCAGTGGCGGGGGATTTAGCTGTCTTTCAGACTGCCTTGTGTATGATATACAGCAGTCATTAGTTATAACTATTACAGGAGAAACAAGTTTGTTGGTTTATGCAGTGATTTTTATGGTGTTTGCAGTATAAAACATAATTATGCAGCTGCAATAATTTTGTATATGTAAATCAACATTTGACTTTTATATTGTGTTAAGAGGTAACACAATTTTTCTAATATAAAATTGATATATTGTCAGACATTTCCATGTCACAGTGATCCATACCTTTATAACATTTTGCTGTATCCATTAAATCAAACCCTTCATGTAATGACATTTTTATCAAACCTTGACTGTAATGACATTTGTATTATACCCTGTATGTAACAACATTATTTATTTTGGATCATATTCTGTTACCTGTATGTAATGATATTTGGATCATACCTGTATATAACAACATTTGGATTTTACCATGTATGTATAATGACATTGGAAGACATTTTGATTATACCCTGACAAGTTGTATGGAACTTGTACATAACAGATAAGTTCTGTTTCCTAAAGCAGTAAATATGGTTTAATAAACAGAAGTTTGGAAAATGCTGTTAAAAAGATGTCACATCCAAGTGATATTCCATTGAGAATGTTTAAAAACATTTAGGAATGTCTTCAATATGAATATGAAACAGTTGCTTGTCTAAGGTTTAGTCTGGTATCATGTGATAATGTTCTGTATTGTTCCTGATGTTTGTATTCCCTCCTGCTGAAAGAGCTAAAAGGTAACAGAAATAGTATTGATTCCAGCCACTATTAAATTGCAGTTATCATATTAAACAGTAAGAACACTTCTTTTTAATCTTTATTCATCCTTTATTTCATGAAATTTTTACTAAAGTATCATATTTTTGTAATAACCC
The DNA here is from genome assembly GCF_021730395.1 of Mercenaria mercenaria. Lineage (NCBI taxonomy): Eukaryota > Metazoa > Mollusca > Bivalvia > Venerida > Veneridae > Mercenaria > Mercenaria mercenaria. Next base: position 16,665,639 of record NC_069370.1, on the reverse strand, counting down.
AACTACATAATCTCTAAACTGATAATAATGGTGAGTTATATGCTACTTAAAAGTTTTTTTATAACATAATTTGTTTATTTAAACTGATTTATGCCAAATTTTTTTTTTTTTTTTTTTTTTTTAAATTTGGGTTTTACGGCGCACCAACACAGTATAGGTTATATGGCGCCAAACAGGACTACAGATTTTGAGATGTGAAACCAAAATTTATAGTCCTGTTTGGCGCCATATAACCTATACTGTGTTGGTGCGCCGTAAATCCCAAATGAAAAAAAATAAAAAGTTATGCCAAATGTAGAAAAAGTTCAAAATGTTATGCTGACTGCTCAGTAACTGCTTTCTGACTTTCTACTAGTTACGTTACCTATGCTCAGTGATTGAAGTTCATTAACCCAGGGAATGCTTCCTGAAGTACCAAACTCTGCTCAGTGTTTTCTTTATGGGTCCTAACAACAAGCTATGTTAACTCTGCTCATTGATTTAAGTTACCCTAACTCTGCTCAGTGACTGCTTCCTGCAGTTCTAGCTACAAGTTATGTAACCTATGCTATGAAAACTCTTTTCAGTGATTTAAAAGTCAATTACTAAGGGAAAGTGAGTTGGCAATTTTTTTCATAGCCAGTGCATAGACTTCTGCAAGACACTTAATAATGAAGATTGGCAGGTCAAAATTTACAGAAGGTCTTTGGAACTCAAAGAAATGTATGTGTATTATGTTGAAATTTCAATGAATCGACAGAATGACCCCCCAGTTCTTTTTAACTTTCTTCATACTTCATAGAAAAATAATTGTACATATACTGTGATTTATTTCGAATTTCTACATACCAACTTTCATTTTCCAATAAAATGAAATAGTTTCTTTGCTTTTTAAAAGAAATTAAAATGTTCACTTTCCTTAGTATTGGACCTTTAAGTTATGTTAACTCTGCTCAGTGGTTGCTTCCTGGCATTCTAACTTCCAAGTCAAGTTAACTCAACTCAGAGACTGCATTATGGAGTTCTATCTTGCAAATGATGTTAACTCTGATCAGTGACTGCTTTCTGGTGTTCTAACTTCCAAGTAATGTTAACTCTGCTCAGTGACTGCCTTCTGGTGTTCTAACTTCCAAGTAATGTTAACTCCGCTCAGTGACTGCCTTCTGGTGTTCTAACTTCCAAGTAATGTTAACTCCACTCAGTGAGTGCGTTCTGGTGTTCTAACTTCCAAGTTATGATAACTCCGCTCAGTGACTGCTTTCTGGTGTTCTAACTTCCAAGTTATGATAACTCCGCTCAGTGACTGCCTTCTGGTGTTCTAACTTCCAAGTAATGTTAACTCCGCTCAGTGACTGCCTTCTGGTGTTCTAACTTCCAAGTTATGTTAACTCTGCTCAGTGACTGCCTTCTGGTGTTCTAACTTCCAAGTTATGTTAACTCTGCTCAGTGACTGCTTTCTGGTGTTCTAACTTCCAAGTAATGTTAACTCTGCTCAGTGACTGCTTTCTGGTGTTTTAACTTCCAAGTAATGTTAACTCTGCTCAGTGACTGCTTTCTGGTGTTCTAACTTCCAAGTTATGTTAACTCTGCTCAGTGACTGCATGTTAACTCTGCTCAGTGAATGCTATCTGGTGTTCTAACTTCCAAGTTATGCTAACTCTGCTCAGTGGGAGGAAACCATCCAGCTGGCTTACCGAAGGTCGGTGGCTCTACCCAGGTGCCTGCTCATGATGAAATAATGCACGGAGGGGCAGCTGGGGTCTTCCTCCACCATCAAAGCTGGAAAGTTGCCATATGACCTATAATTGTGTCGGTGCGACGTTAAACCCCCCAAAATATCAATGGGGCTTCTGCTTAGTGACTGCTTTCTGGCATTCTAACTTCCAAATTATGTTAACACTGCTCAGTGACTGCTTTCTGGTGTTCTAACTTCAAGTTAATATGTTAACTCTGCTCAATGACTGCTTTCTGGCATTCTAACTTCCAAGTTATGTTAACTGTGCTCAGTGACTGCTTTCTGGCAATCTAACTTCCAAGTTATGTTAACTGTGCTCAGTGACTGCTCTCTGGCAATCTAACTTCCAAGTTATGTTAACTCTGCTCAGTGACTGCTCTCTGGCAATCTAACTCCCAAGTTATGTTAACTGTGCTCAGTGACTGCTCTCTGGCATTCTAACTTCCAAGTTATGTTAACTGTGCCCAGTGACTGCTTTCTGGCAATCTAACTTCCAAGTTATGTTAACTGTGCCCAGTGACTGCTTTCTGGCAATCTAACTTCCAAGTTATGTTAACTGTGCCCAGTGACTGCTTTCTGGCAATCTAACTTCCAAGTTATGTTAACTGTGCTCAGTGACTGCTTTCTGGCATTCTAACTTCCAAGTTATGTTAACTGTGCTCAGTGACTGCTTTCTGGCATTCTAACTTCCAAGTTATGTTAACTCTGCTCAGTGACTGCTTTCTGGCATTCTAACTTCCAAGTTATGTTAACTGTGCTCATGACTGTTTTCTGGCATTCTAACTTCCAAGTTATGTTAACTTTACTCAGTGACTGCTTTCTGGCATTCTAACGTCCAAGTTATGTTAACTGCGCTCATGACTGCTTTCTGGCATTTTAACTTCCAAGTTATGTTAACTGCGCTCATGACTGCTTTCTGGCATTCTAACGTCCAAGTTATGTTAACTGCGCTCATGACTGCTTTCTGGCATTCTAACTTCCAAGTTATGTTAACTGTGCTCAGTGACTGCTTTCTGGCATTCTAACGTCCAAGTTATGTTAACTGCGCTCATGACTGCTTTCTGGCATTCTAACTTCCAAGTTATGTTAACTGCGCTCATGACTGCTTTCTGGCATTCTAACGTCCAAGTTATGTTAACTGCGCTCATGACTGCTTTCTGGCATTCTAACTTCCAAGTTATGTTAACTGCGCTCATGACTGCTTTCTGGCATTCTAACTTCCAAGTTATGTTAACTGCGCTCATGACTGCTTTCTGGCATTCTAACTTCCAAGTTATGTTAACTGCGCTCAGTGACTGCTTTCTGGCATTCTAACGTCCAAGTTATGTTAACTGTGCTCATGACTGCTTTCTGGCATTCTAACTTCCAAGTTATGTTAACTGTGCTCAGTGACTGCTTTCTGGCATTCTAACTTCCAAGTTATGTTAACTGTGCTCATGACTGCTTTCTGGCATTCTAACTTCCAAGTTTTGTTAACTGTGCTCAGTGACTGCTTTCTGGCATTCTAACTTCCAAGTTATGTTAACTGTGCCCAGTGACTGCTTTCTGGCATTCTAACTTCCAAGTTATGTTAACTTTACTCAGTGACTGCTTTCTGGCATTCTAACTTCCAAGTTATGTTAACTGTGCTCAGTGACTGCTTTCTGGCATTCTAACTTCCAAGTTATGTTAACTGTGCTCAGAGACTGCTTAATAGAGTTCTAACTTGTAAGTTTTGTTAACTCTGCTCAGTGACTGCTTTCTGGCATTCTAACTTCCAAGTTATGTTAACTGTGCTCAGTGACTGCTTTCTGGCATTCTAACTTCCAAGTTATGTTAACTGTGCTCAGTGACTGCTTTCTGGCAATCTAACTTCCAAGTTATGTTAACTCTGCTCAGTGACTGCTTTCTGGCATTCTAACTTCCAAGTTATGTTAACTTTACTCAGTGACTGCTTTCTGGCATTCTAACTTCCAGGTTATGTTAACTTTACTCAGTGACTGCTTTCTGGCAATCTTAACTTCCAAGTTATGTTAACTTTACTCAGTGACTGCTTTCTGGCATTCTAACTTCCAAGTTATGTTAACTTTACTCAGTGACTGCTTTCTGGCATTCTAACTTCCAAGTTATGTTAACTTTACTCAGTGACTGCTTTCTGGCATTCTAACTTCCAAGTTATGTTAACTCTACTCAGAGACTGCTTAATAGAGTTCTAACTTGTAAGTTTTGTTAACTCTGCTCATTGACTGCTTCCTGCAGTTCTTAATATAAGTTATGATGAATATGATCATTGACTGTTTTCTGAAGTTCTAAATACAAGTTATATAAATGAATATGCTCATAGACTGCTTCCTTGAGTTCTAAATACAAACTTTTTGAATATGTTCATAGATGGTTTCCTGCAGTTCTAAATACAAGTAATGTTAGATATGCTCATTGACTTCTTCCTGAAGTTCTAAATACAAGTTATATTGAAAATGCTCATTGACTTCTTCTTGAAGTTCTAAATACAAGTTATATTGAAAATGTTCATTGACTTCTTCCTGAAGTTATGTTAGATATGCTCAGTGACTTCTTCCAAGCAAGTAGACTCATACATCAGATTGTCTGCAATTTAAAAAAAAAAAAGATATAATTTCACTGACATTTATTTCATGACAAACCAAACATTTTACAGATTTTATTGTTTATATAAAAGTTGATACTAAATTGTTATTGCTCTATTTTCTTGAAGTGCTTTCATCTTAAATTTCTGTTGTGAATTGAATTCCTAAAGTGGCCACTTATTTTCTTTCCAGACAAAATTAAAGTTCCCTACATTAAGACAAAACACTGGGAAAAAAGTGTGATCTGTAACAAAAAATGAATAAAAAAAATGAAAAGGAATCTGAGTATTTACAATTATTATTGACCTATGCATATTAATGATTTAATTGTATATAAGATGTTACCCCCACCCATCGCTGACATTAATTGCTTTCTGTGGGTAAACCTAAATCAAAGTTATTGAAATCCTCATAAAATGATGGGATTTCTTCACCGGGAGTTGCAGATTACCGGCATTACAAATGTAGCCTTTGTCAAATAAATACTTTAAGTACTTTGATTAGGCTTGAAGTACTTTGATTAAAGGTTTTGCCACAGCTGTTGTCAGTTGTTGAATTGCCTTGCAAATATGACAATAGTTTGGATGCAGGCTATACAATTTAAATGCAATAAAAGATTGACAAAATGATTTGAAGCAATTGTGAAAATTGTCAAAATTACAAAGGGCAATGTTGAAATGATGGGCAGACCACACATAAATTTTTCAGTGTGACTGTAACAGAATATGGTAGTAATTTTTAAAGATAACACTTAATTTTGAATGATGATATTTTATCATTGGATGCATGTGCGAAATTATAAGGAGAAAATAAGAGAGATGAAGGTTTCACTATGTGTATATATCTAGGTATAGTAAAACTCACAGAAAAGGAATTTATAATGTATTTACAATGAATTTACAATGGCTTTGAATGGTAAAATATTAGAATGCGGCCATTCTAATATATGGAAGAGTGTTAGTGCCAGGTGCACATTATCTATTGATCTAAAAAGACAAGTCCTTAGCTAAAAATTTCATCTTACTATCTTGAAGTCTCAAAAAACTTAAACTTGAAATTTTTATTTTGTTTCCTGCCTTCTTATCCACAAGATTTGAATGTCCATCTGTCTGTCACAACATTAAAATTATGCAGTGTATATAGTGGCTGATTTCTGCCATTTCATTCTGGCTTTAAATGGCACATAAGAACAGCGCCAACACGCTAGAATGACAGTTTAGAGCACTTATATGACAAATACCTTATTTGTCATTTTTGCGCTCCTGTCAGAATAACAAAAAAATATCTATTATATCAGCACACTTATTTGTCATTTTGGCATGTTGCCGCTCTTAAAACGTTTCAACATTTTGGAACAAAATGGCACAAATGAGCCACCGTAAGAATATGACTGCTGTGGGGTAATAATGACAAATTAGTTCTCTCATCTGTGTGTTCTATCTCTAACTTAATGAATTAATCATAATTCAATAATGAAAGTCTTTGATTTCAAATACAAATGTAATTGCATCTTATCTAAAACACTGTTGGGAATATTATGTTAGCTAATAGCACAACTGTTTTCATAAAATATTCATCAGACAAGGAAAAAATAACAGATGAATTTTGTCAGACTCGATTTTTCTGTAAACTTTTTAACTTTAGACATGTCAAGTGTTTTTCCTGCTTGCATACAAGCCATTTCTTATGCAGTGTGTGAACAAATTCTGAAACAGTTGAGACATATACCTTTAATAATCTTGTGACAATTAAGACAGTTGTGATGTCAAATTCTGGTAGTCTTTGGAATTATTGACAGAAATCTGAAAAGTGATACAGTCTTTGAATAAATATCACGTTCTTTGACATATTCCAAAGAAGTAAAATCATGGTCTTTGACATGTTTCAGAAAAGAATAAAACATAAACATTAACATATTTTACAAAAGTCAAATCATAGTCTTTGACATACTCCAGAAAAGTAAAATCATGGTCTTCGACATATTCCAGAGAAGTAAAATCATGGTCTTTGACATATTCCAGAGAAGTAAAATCATGGTCTTTGACATATTCCAGAGAAGTAAAATCATGGTCTTTGACATATTCCAGAGAAGTAAAATCATGGTCTTTGACATTCACAAGGACAGTAAAGTCATGGTCTTTGACATTCACATGGACAGTAAAATCATGGTCTTTGACATTTGACATTCATAAAGACAGTAAAATTCATTGTCTTAGATGTATTCCAGCAAATTTAGATCATGGTCTTTGACATCTACATGTACAAGACAAGTAAAATTGTGGTATGTGACATATTCCAGAAAAATAATTACATGGTCTTTGACATTTACGAGAAAACTGAAATCATGGTCTTTCACATATTCCAGAAAGAAAAATCATGGTTTAACATTTATGTTGTCATTTACTTCTAACAAAAATTGTATGGTCTTTGAAATTAGAGAACAGTAAACTGTTATATATGAATTTGTTCAAAACTGATTTCTTTAGTCAGGACTGGTGACATTGAGTTTTATGTAAATTTGTTTTCCTCTGACATTGTGTAGGCACTAGACATAGATGGAATCACTGAAAATCAAAGATTTGTTTTGGCTTTTATACTGAGCACTCCTAACTATTTTCTGTAGGTAATGTCTATGTTATATGAGAGGGTAATCAGTGAGAAGTGCTGTTTTTGCTCTCTCATATCCTTGTAAAAACACTAAGAGATAAGTCATTTCCAAAGGAAGAAGGCATAGGCTGGCAACAGGATGTTCCAACTGTTTTTTGTAAGGCAATAGAGGTCATATGCCTGTAATAATCCTGTAATATTTCCTGCAAACACAGGAATTGTCTGTTTTATTGGTAGACTTTAAAAGATTGTTTGATACATTTTTTGCCTGAAGAATGAGGAAAGGCAACTTGTTTAATGTGGTTGTAACTTCCTTTGAAGAAATGTATAAAAAGAGAATGAATGTCTAATTATATAAGCAGCCAATTATTCTGAATATTTGCTGATTTCAGCAATTTCAACAAATACTGAAGTTGCCATTCTGTGTCAATACTTAGTTGAATTCAATCTTTGCCAGCAATCAGTAAAATTTCACCAAACTTTGCCTGGAGCACTCTAGGCTTTCCATTGACAAATTACATTGGCTCATTGTAAGAACATGTTACAAGAGTCATATTACAGAATAATCTTCTTTTTTTAAATACAATTTCCACTTGAGTCAGGATGTGGAGTTTCTAATCAAATTCTGCCTGAAGCTTCTCCACATCTGTTCATTCTGCTGCTGTATGGTGACATTTCCGTCAGCTGATCTGTTAGCTGTCACTATAATGCAGAAAAAAAATATTTAAAAATTTAGAAGTTGCAATTCATTATGCCAAGAATTTTTTATTTAGAAAACAATCTTGGTTTTAATTAAAAGATCCATTTTAAGAATTTCAATCAATAAATCATACTGGAAATTATCAACAACTGGAAATGAATGGTAAAAACTGGTAATTATTTGCGTGAGAGAGTGTTCAGGTCGTAGGAAAACTTCATCATTATTTCAACAGTGGTATGTGAATAGAAAAACTAGCCTTTCACAACTCAGTTAGATTGTTTCCTTGCTAAAACCAATTTTCAGCTGGCCTTTTACAAGCAAGTAAGACTGCTTCCTTTCTTTAACAGTTTTCAGTTGACTTTCTGCAACTAGTTTGATTGCTTCCTCACTACAACTAATTTTCAGCAGGCCTTCTTCACTTCCTCACCAGTTTAAGCTGGCTTTCACAAACCAGTTTGACTGGTTCCAGGCTGAGGGCTTTCCACAAGTCAATTAGATTGCTTTCTTGCTTAAACCAGTTTTCAGCTTGCCTTTCAAAAGCCAGTAACATTGCTTCCTGACTTCAACAAATTTTCAGCTGTCCTTTCAAAAACAAGCACGATTGCTTCCTCACTTCAACCAGTTTTCAGCTGGTATTCAAAAGCAAGCAGAATTGCTTCCTCACTTCAACCAATTTTCAGCTGGTATTCAAAAGCAAGCAGAATTGCTTCCTCACTTCAACCAGTTTTCAGCTGGTATTCAAAAGCAAGCAGAATTGCTTCCTCACTTCAACCAAGTTTCAGCTGGTATTCAAGAGCAAGCAGAATTGCTTCCTCACTTCAACCAGTTTTCAGCTGGTATTCAAAAGCAAGCAGAATTGCTTCCTCACTTCAACCAAGTTTCAGCTGGTATTCAAAAGCAAGCAGAATTGCTTCCTCACTTCAACAAAGTTTCAGTTGACTCTATTGCTTCCTCTTTGACCAATGTTTAGCTGGCCTTTCCCAAGTTAGTAAGATTGTTTCCTCCCTTAAACCACTTAGCAGCTGCTTTCCACAAGTCAGTCAGATTGGTTTCCTCCCTTAAACCACTTAGCAGCTGCTTTCCACAAGTCAGTCAGATTGGTTTCCTCCCTTAAACCACTTAGCAGCTGCTTTCCACAAGTCAGTCAGATTGGTTTCCTCCCTTAAACCACATAGCAGCTGCTTTCCACAAGTCAGTCAGATTGGTTTCCTCCCTTAAACCACTTAGCAGCTGCTTTCCACAAGTCAGTCAGATTGGTTTCCTCCCTTAAACACTTAGCAGCTGCTTTCCACAAGTCAGTCAGATTGGTTTCCTCCCTTAAACCACTTAGCAGCTGCTTTCCACAAGTCAGTCAGATTGGTTTCCTCCCTTAAACCACTTAGCAGCTGCTTTCCACAAGTCAGTCAGATTGGTTTCCTCCCTTAAACCACTTAGCAGCTGCTTTCCACAAGTCAGTCAGATTGGTTTCCTCCCTTAAACCACTTAGCAGCTGCTTTCCACAAGTCAGTCAGATTGGTTTTATTTTAAGTCTTCCTTCAGTAAGATTCCTCACTTCAGCCAACCTTCAGCTGACATTTTCACCAAGCCAATTTGATTGCTTCCTTGTTTAAACCAATTTGCAACTTGTCTTGCATAAGAGGTACTTTGTTTTGAAATTAGTTTAGCTGCACACTGCTATAATTAAAACTTTGACTTGAGGGGTGACTGGAGGCCATGCCTTAATGTTCATATGCTTGAAACTCACTGGTCCAACCAATCAAAAATAATTCTTGGAAATAACTTCAAAATAATGGTTGTGCTCTCTGGAGTTCACTGACTTTGTTAATTGTTGCACAGTGAGAGGTTCTCAAGATATTTGAAAAATGATTGTTAACTATCAGATTGAGATATGCTATGTATCTTCTTTGATTTATTGCTTTTAAAATACACATTCCACTTGTTTCTCATCTTGAACTGATTTATTCTCCATAGTCAAAGTGTTTTAAAACTTTGAGGAGGAACAATTATACTATTGTAAAATGAAGTTGTTTTTTTTTCTTTTAGGCTGGGTTAAGAGTCAAACTTGGTATTTTCAGGTCATATGGCAACTATGGAAGGAAGACAGCACCAACATTACATAAGCCAGCTGGATAGCTTCTTCACTTGAAAGAGTTCTCTATTTAACCTTTAGCCTGCTGGTGGCAATTTGTTCTACCTTTGCAACTAGTCTGATCATGGTCTGCACTGTTCGCTATTAAGTCAGTATATTTTCAGTGAACACCCCTTTAAATAATAAATGGTATTGCCCAAACTGAAGGACCAGTCCATTATAGAAATTTAGCAGGGTAAAGGTTAAGCAAGGTTTTGGAACCAACAGCAGTATTTTAAAGGGGCATGTGACCAATGTGTTTTTTTTTTTTCAAAAGTACTTTGTGTAGTTTATATTATAACTATCAGTCAGCTTATGTATTGCTAATGGTTCATGAGCCAGAGTGATGAAAGGTGTAATTTTTTGTCTTTTGAATAGTATTTACTTCACCAGGGGGCTAATATTCTCTCTCTTGCTTATGTTTTCCTTATAAATTTGACCAGGCCACATTGTGCTACATCTTCTCTGTCTAGTATTTTTACATTCTATAGCATGATGTTTACTTTTTAGCTTGTCTGATTTTTGAAAAAAATCTATGAGGTATTGTCGTCACTTAACATCAGCGTTGGCATTGATTTAAATATTTGTTTAGGTCCACCTTTTCTCAAAAACTATAAGAGTTACAGCTTTGAAACTTTGTACACTTGTTTATCATCATTAGGTGACTGTGTAGGCCAAGAAACATAACTCTTATATGCATTTTATCAGAATTATGGCCCTTTTTGTACTTAGAAAATCAGTATTTCTTGGTTGTTTTTAGCTCACCTGTCACAAAGTGACAAGGTGAGCTTTTGTGATCACGCAGCGTCCGTCGTCCGTCGTCCGTCCGTGCGTTAGTCCGTCCGTGCATGCGTAAACTTTTACTTGTGACCACTCTAGAGGTCACATTTTTCATGGGATCTTTATGAAAATTGGTCAGAATGTTCAGCTTGATGATATCTAGGTCAAGTTCGAAACTGGGTCACGTGCAGTCAAAAACTAGGTCAGTAGGTCTAAAAATAGAAAAACCTTGTGACCTCTCTAAAGGCCATATATTTCACAAGATCTTCATGAAAATTGATCAGAATGTTCATCTTGATGATATCTAGGTCAAGTTCGAAACTGGGTCACGTGCCTTCAAAAACTAGGTCAGTAGGTCAAATAATAGAAAAACCTTGTGACCTCTCTAAAGGCCATATTTTTCATGGGATCTGTATGAAAATTAGTCTGAATGTTCATCTTGAATGATATCTAGGTCAAGTTCGAAACTGGGTCACGTGGGGTCAAAAACTAGTCAGTAGGTCTAAAAATAGAAAAACCTTATGACCTCTGTAGAGGCCATACTTATGAATAGATCTTCATAAAAATTGGTCAGAATGTTCACACTTGATTATATCTAGGTCAAGTTCGAAAGTGGGTCACGTGTTTTCAAAAAGTAGGTCAGTAGGTCAAATAATGAAAAAACCTTGTGACCTCTCTAGAGGCCATATTTTCATGGGATCTGTATGAAAGTTGGTCTGAGTGTTCATCTTGATGATATCTAGGTCAGGTTTGAAACTGGGTCAACTGCAGTCAAAAACTAGGTCAGTAGGTCAAAAATAGAAAAAATCTTGTGACCTCTCTAGAGAGCATACTTTTCAATGGATCTTCATGAAAATTGGTCAGAATGTTCACCTTGATGACATCAGGTCGTTCAAACTGGGTCATGCCATAAAAAAACTAGGTCGTAGGTAAAATAATAAAAAAAACCTTGTGCCCTTCTAGAGGCCATTTTTTCGGGGATTGTATGGAAGGGGTTGAAATTCATCTTGTGATATCAGGAAAGTTCAAAACTGGGTCAACTGTGGTAAAATAGGTCAGTAGGTCTAAATATAAAAAAAACCTTTTGACCCCCTTAGGGCCATTTTTTTCAGGATCTTCAGGGTTTTTTGGATGTTCCCCTTGTGTATTGATAAATTTGAATGGGTCAATGTTCCCAAAAATTAGGTCAGTAGGTATAAAAATAAAAAAACCTTGTGACCTCTTGAGGCCTCTTTATGAATCTTTTGAAATGGGAAAATGTTCCCCTTGAATTTCTGGGTCAGATCAGACTGGGTCATGTGCCTTCAAAAATAGGCATTGGGTAAAAAAAAAAAAACCCCCTTGTGCCCTTCTGAAGCCATATTTTCAGGGTCTTATGAAATTGGGTCAGGGAGCAGGTGAGCGATCAGGACCTCTGGTCCTCTTGTTTGTTTAAAGTTATTTTTCATAAAAAAACTAGGCCAAGAGCTATAACTTTTTTCTAACATATTGCCCGCACTTGCGCGACAATGGCACCCTGGGCGTGCTCTTGTTTTTTTTCCCCGTATTCTTGTGTGTCATCCAACACTAAATGAAAAATAATCATGGAAAAGGAAAAAATTGGCTGTTTACATCTTCTGTTATAATGCATTTCCCGTATAAATAAGTCCCCCTTAAAGCTTTTGGAGGGTGTTTTTTTTTTGTCAAAATGTCTGTACCAGGAATTGTGTGTATAGTGGGCGGAAAACCTTATTCTACTGCTGTTATGTAATTTAAACACTTGAGATTATTGCCATGCAAAATAAAATACATCTGTGAAACAAATTGTTGTGATGATTGAAAAAAACGTTTAAATTGTATTTGAAAAAGCATTTTTAGCTCAAATACAAGAATAAGGGGGTATTTTACTATTTGGGTGTCGGCATCGTGTCGCATTGCTTTGGGCCCAGTGTTCAATTTTATAGATCTTTTTAAAGTATGCCAAATTTTTTTAAAAACCCTCACTAAGGTTTGTTTTAGAAAGGGGCTTCCGCAGTTACCTCCAAGGTCAAGGCTTTGGGGTCAGGTTTGGTAATAGTGTTGGGATTTAATTTTTGGCATACTTTTTCAAAAAATTTAATATGTTTCACAGTGAAATTTATTTTAAATTTAAAGAAATTGCTAAAAAAAAAGTCTTTTTGAATTTCAAAAATGGCTGAATCTGGAGCCATTTAAACGAAATACAAAATGATTAGAGGTGGAAAGCTAAAAGCCCGAAAAAAAAAAGTAAACTGTATAGAGTGTTTTCGAGAAAACCATTTAATCTTGTAAAGTCATTTTTTAATAAAAAGGTAAGTAAAAAAATAACCTATTTTTTAAAAAAAACCCCCTTTTGGTATAAGGGCATTTAAAATGCTTATAAATTAAAAAATGCCTTGAAAAAATTTAGATTTAAACAGTTATGAGGAAACACCCCCGCTCAATGGCTTTCGTTTGATAGGTAAAATGCTTTTAAAATTTTTAATGTTTGCTTTAGGGGTATTGTAAAAATAGAAAAAAATCTTTTGCGCTCTTAAGAGGTAAATGGGTTAACCCCCATCCCCCCGCAAAACTTTGCAGACGCTTTTGAAAAAGATATAATTTTTGTGGGGGAAACTTAAGTTTATCAAAATTTTTAAATGGGGAAAATTTTTGAATGGGAAAAAAAGTTTTTTTCCCCCGTTTTTGTGAACTTTTCTTTTTTAGTTGAGCAGATTTCTGTTTTTAATGTTTGATGATGAAAAAAAACTTTGGCAAAAGGTAAAGTACTAATGAAAAATTTTTGGGGTGTTTATTTGCTTTAAAAGGGTTTGAGGGGTTGTATGTAGAAAAGTTTTTTGTTTTTTCTTCCCCCCTACATCAAATTCGTTGGAAAGAAATGGGGGAAAAAAAAAAAAATCCTGCCTTAAAAAAGTATTTCTTTTCCAGGCTTTAAATTTACTGATAGAGGTGGAAAGCAACCTAAAATATTTTTCTGTAATGATTATTTTATAAATTTATTGAGGAGATTGCAAAACCCACCTATATAATAAATTTACCTGTGTCTTTGAATTATACCTGTGTTTTTTTTACAAAAAAGACGTTTCAGCCCCAAACAAAACGTGCCCTGTATGCTTTAAAAGGGATGAGATTAGATGCAAACAATTAAGGAGGTTTTTTTTGCTCATTAGTTCAAAAGGAAAAGTTAAAAGCCACTTAAACAAATATTCCAAAGTTCTTTAACCTTGATGAGTCAAACTTTCCTTTCCGGTAAAACTACAAAAACTAAAGTCTCGCTTGAATGAAAAAAATTTTGGGTATTCCCTGTCCCTAAAAAAAAATTTTCCCCAAAACTTAAATGTTCTTCATTTCATGTACTTTCGGAAAAAAACCTTCCCTTTTGTTCAGGTGAAGTGGGCGAGCAAAAGCCCGGTCCCCGGTCTCTTTTTATGTTCCGGGAGGGGGTTGCTCCTTACTTTGCCCAAGTTCATGTTAAAATTTAAACAATTAAACCATTGTCTCTTTTTACTTGGGGAAAGGGCAACACAATCCGAAAAAACAATGTTCCCTATGTCTCTTTTCTGAGCAGTGACAAACCAACCCCACCAAAGAAATTTCCTTGGGTCTTTTCTTGAGGAGCAAAATCAACCTCTTTAAACAGTCTCCTCTGGCCCTTTAGTTATTTTTGTAGTGACGAAAAAGTTTAACCCAAAAATGTGTCCCTTTGCCCTTTTAACTTAAAAACAGTTTTTCATGCTCTCTTTTTATTTGAGTAGAGGTAAAGCAAAAAATTTAAACCCAAATTTTTCGTTGTCCCAGAAGCTATACGGCCCCCCAAAGTAATGTTTTTTTGTTCAATTATTGAAAAGGCATTTTAAGCCCCCCATTTAAATGAATGTTCCTTGCCCTTTATTTATTTCTAAAGTGGCAGTTTTAAAATCCGTTTAAATTAAGTTTCCCTTTTGCCCCACTTTCGGGAATGGGGGCTATACTACTCCCGGCGTCGGGTGACCCTTTCGGGGGTAAAGTTTTTTGGCAACCTTGTTTTCTGTCTATTTTTGTTCCTATTGTTTATCTTCTGTTATTCAGGGAAAAATTTGTCCGTATACAAACAAGTATTGTATGGGTGAGCCCATTATAACAAGGTCAAGGTCCCAAGCTTTTATACTTAGGTTTTTTTGGGTTTAAAAGTTTTCGGCAACCTTTGTTTTTTTTAAATTCTTCGTAACTGTTGCTTATTCTTACTTAAACTTCACAAAAACATTGTCAGTATAAAAAAAAAATATGTGTAGGGGTGACCCCTTATACCCTAGGTCAAGGTCCCAAGGTGTTCCACTTGGTTTTTTTTAAAGGTTAATTTTTTCGGAGCCTTTGTTTTTTCTTCTTCTTTGTTTATTGTTATATCTTACTGTAACTTTACAAAACTTGCCCCGTACAAACAAAGTTGTATAGGGAGGGGCCCCCATTATCCCCAAGCCAAGGTCACCAGGGTTTATTTGAATTTTTTTTCTTTTTAAAAAATTTTTCAAAAGCTTCATTTATGCTACTTTGGTTTTTAAAAGATAATGACTTGAATTTAAAAGTGTTTGTTTATAATCTCTGCGGGTGTGGCTATACTCCCCCATAACCCCAATTGTTTTTGATAAAAATTATGCCCTTTTGTACTTAAACTTTTTTAAAAATTTTTAGGTTTCTGGATACTACTTTAAAGGTCCAATACAAAGGGAAAAGTGCATTTTAATTTCTTTAAAAAGCCAGAACTTTTTTTTTTGGAAAAATGATGTTGGTATGTAGAAATTCGAAATAAATGCGTATTTTTACAATTTTTTTTTCTATGAGTAAAAGAAGTTAAAAAGCCCCTGGGGGGGTCATTCTGTCGATTCTTGAAATTTCAACTAAACACATACATTTCTTTGGTTAAAAGATTCTGTAAATTTTGACCTGCCAGTCTTCTTATTTAGTGTCTTGCAGAAGTCTATGCATGGCTAGAAAAAAATTCCCAATCATTTCCCATAGTAAGGCCCTTTTAATGCAAATATAAGTAAAGATTGTTTAAAATGTTTTTTATCTCTATCTGCTGTGTAGAAATTAATCCCCAAACTCTGATTTGATTTTTGATTGATTATGCCTTTTTTAAAAATTTTTTTTACAAACTTGTTTTTGGAATAACTTTTTTTTAAATATAAGGTAATGATTTAAAAACTCAAAATATATCTTTATCATCATCATCTGCAGGTTTTAACATCCTAATCAAATATTTGTGTATTTGATTGAAATTATCCCCCTTGGGTGATCTTCCTTTTAAAGTGAGGTCTCTTATAAAAATATATTTTTTTGTCAAATTCCGATAGGGGAAAAGCGTGCTGTCTTAGGACCTTTGTTTCTTGGCAGATACAAAATTCTTTCTTGGTTTTAAAAATGAAAATGCGAAGCACTTAAAAAAAAAAGGGGAAAATGGTGATTTCAGGGAAGCAAGGCATGAGAATAACATGGTTTTGAACAATCCCACGTTTTTTTCCCTTTAAAAATGATGCATTTTATATTTTTAAAAAGTTCGGGTGTTTTCTTTTACAACGGTAAGATTCTTGAAATCTTTATTCATTGGCATTAACATAATTTGTTTTTTTTTTTTTTTAGCATTTTTCTAAGGACTAACAAATTGTAACAAAATTAAATTTTTTGGTATTTTTTCCCACGAAAAAATCACAAAGCAAGTGCTGTTCCCTTGAAAAATTTAAAAGGGAAGTTTGGGTTTCACAAAATTCTTTTTCATATGTAAATATTTAACTGAAAAATGTCTCTAGCAGATAGCATTTTTTTTTGTTTAATTTAAATTTTTTTTTAATGATTAAGAATTTAAATTGAAAGGAGAAATGGGGAATAGAGCTAAATTTAGTGTAAATAAAAGATTATTTGCCCAATAAAAAGTTGGGGGGCCTTTTCCCTGAGGGGGGGTTTGTTTGTCAGAATTTTCGTTGTTCATTTGTAAAACTTTTTTTTGTATTATATGGTTGTTGAGGTGGTGAGCCGTGCCACTCAGATAAAAAAAAAAACCTTGAGCTTGTCCCGACTTAAAATTTTTAGCTATCTTTATTTTGTTCGGGTAAGCTTTTGTATATGCCTATTGGTGGAGGGCCCGTTCCTTGCATCTTGCATCAACATCTTTCTGAAATCCTGGTCATAATTATCCAACTTGTCTGAGCATTGGCGGGCCCCTTTTTCCCAATTTTATTAAAGGGTTTACTCTTAGTTTTTTGGGGTGCCGGGGCTAGAAGTAGAAAAACCTTTAAATTTTTTTTTTCTCATAAACCATTGATGCCTTTCACCAGTCTTGTTTTGTTGGATTTTTTTTCAAGTTTTGTAGATGTTCCATTTTTCCCCTTGGGGAGTACCGAGTTAAAAAAAGAAAACCTTCAAACAAATTTTTCAAACTTTTGTATTGTCTCAAATTGGTCTGTGCATCCTGTATGTCCTCTCCCCCTTGTTTTGGTGGTTCCATGCGGCCTTTTTTCCACGAGTTAAAACATAGAAAAAACGTTAAATAATTTCTGCTCATAAACCCCCTCATTTTATTTTTACCATAGCTATTTTGGCACTCCTCAAATATTTAATGGACTTTGCCAGGGTGAAAATAAAAAAAACCTGTGACTTCCCCAACCACTTGATGTGCTTCATTGCCTTGTCATAGTTTTTTTGATCCCTTCAGATTTTTTAAAAATGGTTCCTTGGCCCTTTTGAGGGGTCAAAAGAGCAAAAACAAAAAAGGGGTTTATAAACATCTCATAACCTTTTTGATGTATCTTCCCCAAAGGGGCCTGTATGATTTTTTTTTTAAAGTTTTTTTAAATACTTTTGTTGACCCCATTTTAGGGGCCCCAGGGTTAAATAGGAACTCCTTCAAACCACTTCTTCAATGGCCTACTTGAGGGCTGTTCGTAGCACCCTGGTTGGCCCTCTGCCCAATTTGTTCGTTTTTTATGCTGCCCTTTTTTTGGGGAAAACCATTGAAAAAAAAAAAAACTTTTAAATAGTTCTGGTATGACCCCTTGACTGTGCATCAGGGTTTGTACCTTCTAAAGTTAATTCGTATATAAAAAGTTAGGGTCCACAAAAATTAGAAAATCCTAAAAATAACTTTTAAAAACTGCTTAATGGAAAACCCCAATTAAAAAATCTTAAATATTTTTTAAAGGGAAAAACTGTTTTGGGTGGTCCCCTTTTTTGGGCCCAAAAGCAAGGAAAAATGTCAAGGTCCCCCTCAGGGGGGTGCTTCGGTAAATTTTGCATCTTGTTTAAAGATGAAATTATGTCAAATGTTCGTGCTCAAAGTATGTCAAATATAATTATGTCAGATGGTATCATTTTAGGTATACTTGCTAAAACTTTACAAAGGTGGCATACTCCTAGATTCCCCACCCACCCCACGAATTGCCCTGCTGCCCCAACCCCAACCGAAAAATAAAAAATTCCAGTAAGACCCTTTTTTTTAAGCAATAACATTTTGAGTGCTGGAAATAAATTTTTGTCAAAAGTTTTAGAAATTTGTCTAATATGTCTTCCTAATTAGACCCCTATTTCAAATTTTTTAAAACTCAAAGAAAGGCAGAATTTTTAAATTTGAGGGTTTGACTAGTTTAGGTCAGAGGGCCCCTCAAGTTCAACTTTGAAAAAATGAAAAAAATTTTTAATAAAATGACGGGTTTTTTAAATGTCTTGAAAATTAAAATAAAAGATTAGGTTCTTCTCAACTTTTTAAAAGTGTGGATTTGTTCAAAATTAAATTTTGCTTTTGAATGAATAAATTCTAATTCGATTTAGGTGTCAAAATCTGCAATAAAAGTAAAAACAAAGGTTTTATGAACACAATGAGAGCATGTCATCAAATAAATATTTCATGTAAAATTGTTTTGCTAATTATTGCCTTTAAATTAATCCCCTTTAAAAATCATTTAAAAAGTGCATAATGAAATGCTGAACTACTTTTCTTTTGTGGGGGTTTTATAGGCATTGTGTAATGTGTATAGAAATTTTCTGCATTTTGGGTTTGAACATGTTGATCGTTAAAATGAAAATAGGTTAGTTTATATGAGCAGAAAAAAAAAATTGCCCCTGAGCATTATATATTCGTTATTGTTGTTGCCCTTTTGCTGCTTCTTTTTTTTGGCGAAAATTTAAAAAATACAATGTTGCTGTTTATGAAAAGATTTCGGACTGTTTGGAAAAAATGCTTGCTGTTACCAATGTATTTCTACTTTTTGCGAAAAAAGCTTGCTATTATAAATGTATTTTTCAGATGTATTGCAGAAAAATGCTATGCGTTATAAAGTTTTACGGGTGTATTGCAGAAAAATGCTTGTGTTTTCAAAAGTAATATGTGTTTCAAATGATTTATGGCGTATGCGTGCTTGTGTTTCAACTGTTTTGGACTGTTTGCAGAAAAATGCTATGTGTTTCAAATGTATTTAGGACTGTATTGCAGAAAAATTATCTGTATCAAAGTATTTTGCTGTATTGAAAAAATTGCTGTTTAATGTATTACGCTGTATTGCGAAAAATGTTGCTGTTTCCCAAAAGCAAACGGACGGGTTGCAGAAAAATTTGCTATTTTCAAAAGTTTTTACAGCTATTTGCGAAACGTATCTGTTATCCAAAAGTATTTAAGTACTTGCGAAAATGTAGCTTTTTCAAAAAAGTGTTTACGCGTATTGCGAAAAATATAGCTGTTTTCAATGTATTTCCGACTGATTTAGAAAAAATATATGCTGTTTTCAAATGTATTTACGACTGATTTGGGAAAAAATATTTTATTTATCAAATGTGTTTAAGACGTTTGCAGAAAAAAAGCTTGGTTTCAAAGTATTTTCGATGTATTTCGAAAAATGTTGCTTTTTTCAATGTATTTACAGACTGTTTGCAGAAAAACTTGCGTTTTTAAAGTATTTCCCGACTTATTTCGAAAAGCTATGCGTTTCAATTATTTCTGACTGTATGCAGAAAATACTATGTGTTTTCCCAAATGTATTTAAGCTGTATTGCGGGAAAAAAAAACTATGTTGTTTATCAAGTATTTATACAGCCGTATTGCGAAAAATAATATGCTGTTTATAAAAGTATTTACAGCGTTTTGAGAAAAAATGGTTGTGTTTTTTTAAAATTTAAGCTTTTTTAGAAGAAACTATGTGTTTTCCAAAAGTTATCGCTGATTGCAGAAGAATACTATGCGTTTTCAAAGTATTTAAGCTGATTCCAGAAGAATACTATGTGTTATCAAAGTATTTCGATTTTTCAAAAAAACATGTGCTTTCAAATGTTTTAGACTGTATTCCGAAAAATCTATGTGTTTCAAAAGTATTTCAGACTGTATTGCAGAAAAATGCTATGTTGTTTATCAAATGTGTTTCGACTGTATTGCAGAAAAATACTGTGCTGTTATCAAATGTATTTACAGACTGTATTGCAGAAAAATACTATGCTGTTTATCAAATGTATTTACAGACTGTATTGCAAAAAAATGCTATGCTTTTTCAAATGTGTTTACAGACTGTATTGCAGAAAAATACTGTGCTGTTATCAAATGTATTTACAGACTGTATTGCAGAAAAATACTATGCTGTTTTCAAATGTTTTACAGATGATTGCAGAAAAAAATCTTGCGCTTTCAAATGTTTTACAGATGTATTGCGAAAAATGCTATGCTTTTTCATTGTATTTCTACAAATGTTTTAAAAAAAACATGTTGTTTCCCAAAGGTATTTAGACTGTTTGCCCAAAAAAAACTTGCTTTTTATCCCAAAAAAATTTCCCGACTGGTTTTCAGAAGAATACTTGCTGTTTCAAAAGTTTACAGACTAGTTGCAGAAAAAAGCTAAGCTTTTTTTCAAATGTATTTACGACGTATCAAAAAAATGCAAGCTGTTTTTCAAATGTATTTCGTGTATTCAAAAAAGCTATGCGTTTACAATGTTTTATTGACTGTTTCCAAAAAATCTATGGTTATAAAAGATTTCGACTGTTTCCAAAAAAAATGCTTGTGTTTATCAATGATTTTTTGCTGATTCCAGAAAAAAAGCTTGCTGTTCCAAATAAATTTTACGACGCATTGCAGAAAAAAAATTGTGTTTTCAAAAGTTTTACAGCTGATTCCCCAAAAATGCTTTGTCTTTCAAAGTTTTCAGACTGATTGCAGAAAATCTTGCTGTTTATCAAAGTATTTAAGAGATTCCGAAAAAAGCTAATGTATGCTGTTTATGAAAGTGTTATTGTACCCCCGAAAAGAAAAATTGTAAGGGGGGGTTAATGGTTTCGGTTGTTTTCTGCCGTCCGTCCGTTGTCCAAAAACATAATCTTTTGTGCCAAATTCTCCCCTCCCCGTGCACAATTTAAAGAAACCCCCCCCGTGTCAGTAACAAAAAGTTTTTGTGAAGGGGCTGTTAGGTTCTTTTAGAAAAAAAATGCGAGTTAAGGCTTTGTTTTTGTTACTATACTATATACCTAGACAAATCTTTGGCACCATCTCTCTCTTCCCTTTGACACAATTTAAGAAACTTCCCCAAGTGACGTAAACCGTGTGCCTGCGCAATTTTTCCTTTTATAAAAACCCCCAAAAGGCCCCTTTTCCCCAATTTAAAAAAAAACAAACTTTTTCCCCCCTTTCCCCAAAAACCCCCAAAGACCAAAATTTGTTTGCATTTTGATGAGCAGAAGGAAAACTTAGTTACCTTGATATTCACCTGATTTAACCCCTTTAAACGTTTGTTTGAAGTATTTTCCCGGAATAAAGGAAGAAGAACATCTAAATATTTTTAATTAATATAAAAAAAACCCGTTGGTAAAAACCCCCCTTTTTTCCCAAATTTTCTAGTACCCGGGCCCTTTTTCCCCAAAAGGGAAAAAAAAAACACTGGCTGGGGAATGTTAGGTTCTTTCAGAAAAAAAATTTTTGGGTTTGGGGCATTGTTTTTGTTTTCTATATATATACTAGCACAAACTTGTGGCACCATCTCTCTCTCCCTTGACACAATTTAATGAAACTTCCCCAAAGTCATCAATAAAACAGTAGTTTTGCCGGGGATTTGGTTCTTTCAACCAAAAATTGCAGGTTTGGGCTTTTGTTTTTTGTTAACTACTAGTCATAGTCTGATAGCAAAACTTGGCGCCTAATCTTCCCAACCCCCGCCCCCAATTTAAGAACTTCACTCAAATGATCATTACCCTTTATGAAGCTTAGTTGAAGATTCCTTTACTTAAAACCCTGGTTTAGCTGAAAGGTCAAAGGGGGGAAACCCGAAATTTAGTGTGCAGAAAGGTTAAAACCTGGAGCTTTTTTGTGTTGGATTGGTGGTTGTTTTTTGTTATTTTTTTGTTGAGAGATTGGTTCGTCTATTGTTTGTGCTGGTATAAAAATTGTCTGAAGTGTCCGAACCCTTTTTCAACAAAATTCATGACCCAAACTCAAAGAAAATGGCGACGGCTGCAAAAGCAAGAAAGTCATGCCCATTTAACAGAAGGGGTAATTTTTTAAGGGAACATTAAAAAGATGTTGTTTTTTTTTTTGCCTTGTTGCTCACCTGAGCAAAGCTCGGTGGTTTTTCTGATGCCGATGTCCGCGTCCCTTCGTCGTCTGTCGTTTTGGTCGTCGTCTGTCAACATTAGCTTTGGGATGGTAGAGGGGTATTTTATTAATTTTGGAAAATTGGTCAGAATGAAACCTTGATGAAATCTAGGCCGGTTCGAAGGGTCATCTCGGGGCAAAAAAAGGTCCTGGTCAAATCAAAAAAAAACCTTTTTGTTGCGTAGGGCTGTTTTTTATTTAATCTTCGAATATTGGTCGAAGTAAATTGATGAAAACTGGGGCCCGGGTTTGAAAATGGGTCATCTCGGGCAAAAAACTAGGTCCTAGGGCAAATCAAAGAAAAACCCTTTTGTTTCGATGAGGGGGTATTTTTCAATTAATTTCCCAAAAAATTGGCAGAGTGATAACCCCTTTGATCTAGCCCCGGGTTTGAAAATGGGTCCTTGGGGCAAAACCCCGGCCTAGGGCAATCAAAGAAAAACTTTTGTAGCGAAGAGGCGATTTTTTTATTTTTTTTATGAAAATGGTCGAATGAAACCTTGATGAAACTAGGCCGGGTTTTAAAAATGGGGGCATTCCGGGTCAAAAACTAGGTCACTGGTCCCTAAGCCTTGTGAGCGTTTGGGTGTATTTTTCAATTGTCTTCTGAATTTTTGGCAGAGATTGCCCGATGAAATCTTTGGCCGGTCGAAAAGGGTCCTCTGGGGCCCAAAAATAGGTCATGGTCAACCCCAAAAAAAAACCTTGTGTATGCGATAGAGGCGGAATTTTTCAATTTACTTCGAATTTTGGTCAGATGATTCCTTTATGAAAAACTAGGCCGGTTCGGAAATGGGGCATTGGGGGCAAAAACTGGTCAAGGTTTTAATCCGTTTTTAAAAACTTGGTTGCGATAGGGCTGTATTTTTCCCAAAGATCTTCTGTTTTGGTCAGAAAGATTGCCTTTATGTTTTTGACAAGTTCAAAATGGGTCTTGGGGGCAAAAAAGGTCACTAGGTCAAAACCCGAAAAACCCTTTTGTTGAATAGAGGCGTTTTTTCAACTGATCTTCATGAAATTTGCCCCAATGATTACCCCTTTATTCTGGCTGTTTCGAAAATGGGTAACTGGGGTCAAAAAAATAGGTCCAAGGTCAAATCGAAAAAAAAACCCCTTTTGGGAGCAAAGAGGTGTTTTTCCCTTGTTTCTGAAAAATTTGGGCGAGTGATTGCCTTGAGAAACTAGGTGGTTTTGAAAATGGGTTTTGGGTCAAAACAGGTAAGGTCTTTAAAAAAAAAAACTTTGTAGCGAAGGAGTTTTTTTTAGTTGATTTTTTTATGAAATTTGGTAGGTTGATTGCCTTAAAGAAAAACTAGGTCGTTTTATAGAGTCATTGAGGTCAAAAATGGCACTTTGGGCAAATCCCAAAAAAAAACTTCTGTATGTGATGGGCTGTATTTTTTGTTGATCTTCCGAAATTTTGGTCAGAATGATTGCCTTTTAAATCTGGTCGGTTTGAACGGGTCTCGGGTCAAAAACGGTCTATCTAGAAAAAGCTTTTTTTTTCGCAAAAGACCCAATTTTTTTGGTCCCTCTTAATGAAAAATTGGTCGAAAATTTGTTTCCTGAATCCTAGGTCAAACTGTTTTTCCCCTTTGGAGTGTTTCTTAGGTGAGCGACCTGGGCCCCCCCTTGGCCCCCTTGTTTTTTGGTTTCGTTATCCCTTTTCCCTTTTGGTTTTTTGGGGTGGAGGGATTTTGGTGTCACTTTGTCCCAATTTTTAGTTATTGTGACGATGTTTTTTCTCTTCCCTTTTAAGGGTTTGTGGGCCCAATTTTAAAAAATTTGGGTGAAGACCCCTTGGAAGACCTTCCCTGGTCGTTTAAATACAACCAACAGATTTTAAAATTTTTTGTGGTTTTAAACTGGTTTGTATCAGCCCCCACCCCAAAAAAAAATGTAAAGGAATTAAAAGGTCATGGGCCCCTTTGGGAGGCCCAAATTTTTAGTGTGATTCAAAATCTGTCACTTTTTTTTTTGCCCTTTAGCAGCCGAAAATCCTTATTTGGGCCTTGAGGCGAGTGGTACATTCAAATGCTTGAAAACTGTCCCAAATGTCATCTTGGATCTTTTACCTATTAATGTGGGGAAAGCTTTTAAATTCTGTTTTAACCCATGGTAATTCACCTGCCAAGTTTTTTCTTTAAACCCTAAAGGAACAGAAGGTGTTCTTCTACCCCAATTAAAATGGCCCTTTTTGCTGCTAACAAAGTAGGGGGGCTATCCTACTCGCCAGGCGTTGGCGTTTTCTGGCCCCCTTTCTCTTTATCTTTGTTTTACTTTTGGGTTTTCTTCAAAATTTAAAGTTTTCCTCTACTCTACTTACCCAATATTTCATGGGAATTTTCCCCCCTTTTTTTGAATTTCGGTTAAAATTTTGGTGCACTTTCCCTTTACTCAGTTATTACTGAAGGATTTGATTTGATTCAAAAAAAAGTTGTTCCATTCTCCCCCAATTTATGACACAAAGGCAAACTCATGATTTAAAGAATTATGCCCCTTTTTTTTTAGAATTTTATGTTAAAATTTTTTGATTTTTACTTATTCTGATTTTGAAGGGTTTTAATTCAATTAAATAAATTTTTCTCTCATCTCCTACTCTTTGACAAAGGACATAACTGTGGCAGCTGTTTTTTGGTTATCCCCCTTTTATTAAAATTTTAGGTTATAGTTTTTTATGCACTTTCATCATCTTGTTATTAACAGAACCCCTTTTATTTCCCGTTGTACCCATCCTCATCCACTCTAAGAAAAAGGCAAAAACTCTTGCCAATATTTATTTAATTATCCCCTTTTTTTTTTCAATTTAGGTTAAAAAATTTTTAGGCACATTTACTTTTTCTGTTATTACCAAATGGATTTGATTTAGACTTTTTTAAAAAGTTGTATACTATCACCCCCAAAATTTTGATCAAGAGCCCTAACTCTTGCTTTTAAAATTTTTATGAATTTGTTGGCCTTTTTATTAGAATTTTTTTCGGTTTTAGGTGACT
The DNA here is from genome assembly GCF_021730395.1 of Mercenaria mercenaria. NCBI lineage: Eukaryota > Metazoa > Mollusca > Bivalvia > Venerida > Veneridae > Mercenaria > Mercenaria mercenaria. The sequence goes on along the minus strand of NC_069370.1, from coordinate 16,640,545 downwards.
TTCGGTACTTTGGGATTTCTTAATTTCTTTTTTATCTTGTTTTATAAATGGATTTTTTCAAAATTAAAATGATTGTTCCACATCAACCTCCATCATGAACACAAATTTTTAAGCTGGCCCAGTCGTTCTGGTTATGCCCCCTTTTTCTAATGAATTTCCCGGTTTTAAGTTGCAATGATTGTGTTCTCCAGTATTATTAGATTTTATTTAAATTCGAATGCCGATGTAGAAAAGGTGCATACTTTTGCAGCGTTTTCCCTGATTATGTTCTTTTTTCACTGATTTAAAGTTTTTTGACTTAAAATATTGTCCCTTCTTCACCCACATTTGGTCATTAAACATCCAGTGACAGCTTCAGCTTTCCCCAGTGTGCCCCGTTTCCTATCAAGCTTCCCTGGACCGCTCTTGTTTTATTTTTTGTGACTGCTTAGTATTTTCCCCCTCTGAAACTGGGGTTTTTAGTTACCCCGGGGAAATTTGTGTTTCAAACCTTGTTGGGTTACATTCATCTATTTTTTTTTTCAAAATTTAAAACAATCAAAAAAAAAAGTGTTAGAAAATTAAAAACTCCAGATAAAATAGGCAATTTATTAACTAATTTATTTTTTTGCCAAGTTAAAAAAGATAATATTTAAATTTCCAAGTGATCCAATTTTTTTGTTTTGCAAAAAAAATAATTTTTACTCAAGGTTTGGAAAAATATCAAAACTTGTTTTATTTCAGCTCAAAAAAAACCCCCCAACCATCAACCTGTTTTCTGTGCTGTTTTTTACCCTTTGGGTTTCCTCCATCAATTGTGCAGGAAAATGCGAGGCCAAATAAGCCGGTTTTGTGTGCTTGCAAATTTTTGGAGTGCAAATTTTCCCAAAAATTTATGTTTTGTGTAAAAAACGGTGCACATTACTCCCTTCGTTTAATTGGTGCTTTTCATAATTGTTTTTCCCGCAAAAATTCAAAACTCAGTGACTTGACAAAAGTTTTCTTTCCCTTTTTGGGGGGAAATGAATACTGCAAAAATTTTAAGAAATTCAAAGCCTCAAAAATAGCACAATTTTATTAAAAGGCTGCCATAATGGTTTACCCCCCTCCATGTCCAGGGGGTCACGAAGAAACCCCAAAAATTTATAAAATTTTTAACAATACTTGGGAATTGGTTAAAAGAAAACAGAAAGAAAATTTGGCCCCACCATGAGAAAAAAGCAAGTGCGTTTGCGCCAGCATGGTTTCCGACCCGATGCGCATCGCGCGTAGGTCAGGATCCTGCTTTCGTTTCAAAACCCTTTGTTAGAAAACGTTAGCGAAACAGATGGATCCCGCCGACTGCGCGGTGGCGGTGGTCGGTCCATGTGGCGCAAACGCACAGTTGGTTTTTCATGGCGTGGTCTTTTGTCTTACCCATGAACAAAAAATAGGAAAAAAATCAACAAAAGGTTTTAAATTTTGCGATCTCTGGGTGGGTGTTGTGTAAGGGTCTACTTTTGATTTAACTAAACCCCACTTGTTTTAGATGCCTCAAATTCTTCTAAAATGAAATTTTTAAATTAGCTTAGTTGTTCCTAGGGATATTTTTTTTGCCCCGAAAAAAACCTTCCCCTTTTTGTAATGTTCTCTGGTTCTGTATTGAAGGATTCGATATGTGCTACAAAAAAAAAAAAAATTAGCAAAAAAAAAATGTTGTTTTAAAAGAATTTTCTGTCCCGGCAAGCTGTTTTGGTCGCCCCAAAAGGCGGTGGCGAGGGACAAAGTTTCCCTCCGTTTGAAAACACAGATGATTTTTATCTGCATATATCGTTACTTTAAAGCTTTTTATTGTGCGATAATTTTTCTTGCAAAAAGTTTTTACAAATAAAAGATAAAAAGAAAAAAAAATACTTTTTTTGGGGCACTCTTTTTATAGTAGGTTGTACACAAAGTGAGGGAATTAACTCGGTAAAAAGGGGGTGTCCTGATGTTTAGTGATGCACAAACAAAGTTCACTTTAGTTTTATCTTTGTAGCATAAAGGTTGTCTCGTAAATAATGTATTTTGAATCGAGAAATTTCCGTATCTAAGAGAAACTATAAAGGTACCAGTTTTTTTTTTATTTATTAAAACAATTAAATAATGATGAAGGTGTTGCCAAACAGACAAGTGGATCTGGCAGGGTTTAAAAACTGGAAAGCCGTCTGGTGCAAGAAAAAATTTTTTTTGAATTTTGGGCAGCCTTCGTCTTTTTGGTTGGGTTTCAAGTCACAGTGATCATTTTGCCCCCCTCCCATGTAATGAGAAAAAGACCTCCGGGCAAAAAGATTTTTTCGGATTGCGGGCCACCAACCTTCTGAAAACTGGTTCCCCCTCCAGAATCTTTTAAATTAGGTATGGCCTGGGATTTTAAAGTCTGCAATAAAGCTTGTCTGTCTATTTTGTAAGGACTACAACTTAAAAAATTCAAGATTAAATTTAAAAACCCTTGTATGAAAGATTTTCCTTTCTCCTGTGCGAAAAACTTTGTTGCTGCTTTTCCACTTTTACAGCGGAATAGATCTGTGAAAATGAAATTTTTTTTTGTAAATAAATATTTTTTTTGTGTTTCTGTAGGGAAAAAAGGCATATTTTTGGCAAAATTTGTGTGGAAAACAGATGCTGGTAAATACTAATGTATTTTTCATGATGATTTGTCATACACAAAATAGAGAAAAGTGGAAACTTCACAGGTCGCTCAACACGACAAAAACGAAAATGTTGCAGGCTCAGTTTGATTGAGCCTGTTCATGGACGGTAGTGGAAATGCATGCTACTGTCCATGCCCTCTAGCCCCGGGTTGAGCAGAACTCAACATTTACACATGCCAAAAGTACAAAAGGCAATTTAGAGACATCCACAGATGTATTCAAGCAGCGGTGAACATGGAACCTTCAATGATACACGTGTTGAGGCGTGTAATTCCATGAAGAGCGGCGTTTACAAAGTAATTTTCAAACAAAACACTTCAATAAATATATCTATCATTAGCCAATATTTCAGCAGTGGCTGATTATCAGCAAAAAGCAATGTTCTTATGCATATGTACTTAAGTTAAAGCAGCTGTAGATGTGCTTTGGCCTAACAAAAAAAATTGTTTGTTTCTGGTAACATGCTAAAAAAAATTAGGGTAGGTAGTTCGGTAATTTTTATGCCCCCGAAGGGAGGCATATAGTTTTTGAACCGTCTGTCGGTCTGTCAGCCTGTCGGTCTGTCAGTCTGTCGGTCTGTCAGTCTGTCCGCAATTTTCGTGTCCGGTCCATATCTTTGTCATCGATGGATGGATTTTCAAATAACTTGGCATGAATGTGAACCACAGTTAGACGACTTGTCGCGCGCAAGACCCAGGTCCGTAGCTCAAAGGTCAAGGTCACACTTAGACATTAAAGGATAGTGCATTGATGGGCATGTCCGGTCCATATCTTTGTCATCGATGGATGGATTTTCAAATAACTTTGCATGAATGTGTACCACAGTAAGACGACGTGTCGCGCGCAAGACCCACGTCCGTAGCTCAAAGGTCAAGGTCACACTTAGACATTAAAGGATAGTGCATTGATGGGCGTGTCCGGTCCATATCTTTGTCATCGATGGATGGATTTTCAAATAACTTGGCATGAATGTGTACCACAGTAAGACGACGTGTCGCGCGCAAGACCCAGGTCCGTAGCTCAAAGGTCAAGGTCACACTTAGACATTAAAGGATAGTGCATTGATGGACGTGTCCGGTCCATATCTTTGTCAACCATGGATGGATTTTCAAATAACTTGGCATGAATGTGTACCACAGTAAGACGACGTGTCGCGCGCAAGACCCAGGTCCGTAGCTCAAAGGTCAAGGACACACTTAGACGTTAAAGGTCATTTTTCATGATAGTGCATTGATGGGCGTGTCCGGTCCATATCTTTGTCATTCATGCATGGATTTTAAAATACTTACGCATGAATGTGTGGCACAGTAAGACGACGTGTCGCGCGCAAGACCCAGCTCCGTAGGTCAAAGGTCCTAAACTCTAACATCGGCCATAACTACTCATTCAAAGTGCCATCAGGGGCATATGTCATCCTATGGAGACAGCTCTTGTTTCTTTAGACCCTGTTGAGAAATTCATGAACAGTTCATGAATAATCCTTGAACTATTCCAGAACTTTGTTCATGAACAATTCACGAATAGTTCCTGAAAGTTCGTGAACTACAAATGGGACTTTTTACGGCATCAAAAATTCATGAGCGTGGTTCATCAAGTTCATGAACTGGACAGGTTCATAAAAATCAAGAACTGGATGTGTTCATCAAAGTTCATGAATTGATAGGTTCATGAATTTGATGAACAGTTCATGAATAATTATTGAACTATTCATGAACTATTCATGAACAGTTCATCAACTACAAATGGGACTTTTTGCGGCATCAACTATTCATCAAGTTGATGAACCATAGTTCATGAACCAGGGGTTCATGAACTGAAAGTAACAAGATAAATGGAAAGTTGATGAACCCAGCTGAATTAGAAACAGTGATTTTGACAATAGTGACATTACTATAGCAACTGCCTGATAAAGCCTGTCTGAGAAAAGCAGGCTTTCTCAGGTCAATGACTTGAGAACACTTTGCACTGTTTAAACCTGTGATTAAATCCCAAGGACATCCGATTGTGTCCATTTTGCATTTAAAAATTATTACGCCCTCATATGACACTGAAAAAGGTCTTTAAATTCCAAAATATAAAAAAGCAGAAAAAACAACAAAATCCCAAGTGAAATTTTATCCAAAATTCAGTTGCTAGACGGTCTAATTTACTTTAATCTCAAGATTGACATTCAGATTAGATACTAACTTTGTTTCAGGGTCGTGAAAACGTGACATTTTAAAAGGATTTTATATTTTTAAAATGAACAATTTATGACAACACCATAATTACTTATTTGATATTCAGTATACTCATGTTACTTTTAAACCATTCCTTACTGTAGTATGATAAATATATAATTTATACATAAAAAAAAATAAAATAAAATAAAATTATGTAGTATACTTTCAGGAAAGTCTGCATCCACAGTTTGAAATTAGATGAAAGGGACCCAGTCCAGATCCAGGTAGATATTTCTTTTGAATAATTGAACTTGAAATAGATTTTTAACTTTACTTTTCAATGTAAAAAACAAACAATTATAGCCTGATTTAGATTAATTGGGGGCACTTTATAATGCACACTGCATTAGCAGCAAATTACCTGGAAAGATATCTCCACTTGTATTATTTATGCAGCACTGACATGTGTATGTAGGAGTAAAACAGAATGGTCAGGAATTGTTATGTTCTAGAATAAAACTGGAAACTAATGAAGGAGAAATTATGATCAACATAACATGCAAGAAGATAAGCTGTTTTATTTTCTCTCTATTACACAAATTAATGAACTGGTAAATTGGATTGCTGTTTCACCGCAGAATGACGTAACTGCAAACACTTCAAGAAAATACAGGTTGCCACAGATATTGGAAGCATTTTTGCAGAATTTCAGAGTACAGTTCTGTAGAGGATTGAATAATCTACAAGAATGCACTTTAACCAAGGCTTTGATGATGGGATTATATAAATTTTTTACCCCTTCTCTAAAACTGTAACGATAATATATTATTTTGTCTTTCTTCTCAGCCTTGGGGAAAATGGAACATATTATTGGCAATCATTACTACCTGAAAAACAGGTGCTGATACATATTGATGCATTTTTCATGATGATTTGTCATGCACAAAACTAATTTGCTAAAAGAACACTTTAAGAAATATATGTCAGCATGGTAGTGGGATAGCCTAAGGATAGCCTATGGAACAGTGATGGTTGATAACAGCAAAGGGCAGTTTCCTACAAGTAGTATACGGTATAACCTCTAGTAAAGACACCTTGATGGATGAATACCTCTTTACTAGGGGATATACAGTAAAGCATTTTTGAGAAATCCAAAATGTTGGCTATATGTGCAGGTAGTGAATTACATGTTAAAGATATTCAGTGCACAGTTGGTTTGTACTATTTTAAACCTAAAATACAGTACTGTTAATTTATTTTTACATTGGTACTGTCGTGTAAATGTTCATACTTTCAGATATGACTTTAGGTCTAATATATCTTTAAAATAAACTAAAGATGTTAGTTTTGGCAATGAAAAATAGCTATTTTCATAGCCAGTCAGTCTGAGATCTGGTCACAGTAACTGCTTGTCTTCAGCACCGGCTGCGTACAATACTTTTTTGTCTTAGTGCATTCCATCATGCACTGAGATATGAATGTGCATATGCATCTTGAGAGAAATGCAGCTGCAATGTGAAAATAGTTCCAAAATTTGATAAAAATAGATTCAGTTCTGATACAAATAGATTTTTCGGATGAATAGACTTACTAAAATAGAATATTTTATCATACTTTTTTTTCAAAACTTCAAAGATCTGTTAAGAAGCAGTCGTACCCATTAATGTTAGTTGATGAGGAGGAATATTTTGTATTGCACATGGCATTAAAGACAGTATCAAGTTCTTGAATAATACAACACTACTATTATGATTTAAGGCGTCATAATGCAAATTTACAAGATGTAATGTATATTATAATCTACACAAACTTTTGTAGTAATATAATTATTTTGTCTTTTGTTTCTGCTTGGGGAAAATTGAACATATTATTGGCAATGATTACTATCTGGAAAATATATTCCAATACATATTGATACATTTTTCATTTCTGGCATACACTTTAACAAATATACCTATCATGACAGTAGTTGGATAGTCTATAGAACCATGGTGGTTAATAAGATTATTAGCAAAGGGCAGTCTTTTACTCTAGTAATGATATGTTGATATGTGAGCGAATGCCTCCCTTTAAGTGTAGGTACAAATGAAACTAGTATATAATGACAATTACTTGGGAAGTCAAGAATTCTTTTGTTTGTGGGTTTCGTGAATGGTTGTATGGCCTAAGGTTGACAATGGTCAGTCATGGTTTCTATATATCCAAGAACACAGATACTTGGGGTTTGGTCCAGCTATGACTATGCCCTTGTCCACAATTGGTCAAATGTAAACAGACCTTCAAACAGTATGAAAATGGTTCCCAAAAACAAGAGTTAATCATAGAAATACCCAACACTCTGTTATGAAGGATAAGAGATAATGTTTGCTGCACAGTCTGCACAATGGTCCAGCATGTTTGACTATGGTCATGGTTTTGCATTGCTGACTTATGATGCTCATTAAGACAGTGGTTATTCATATGAGTTGACCATGTTCATTGAGATAGTGGTTATTGGTTGACCATGGTCAATCAAACAATGTTTTTTGGCTGATTATGGTCATTAAGACAGTGGTTATTGGTTGACCATGGTTATTCAGACAATGGTTATTGTTTGACCCATGGTCATTAAGACAGCAGTTAAGCATGGTTGGCCATAATCATTAAGACAATGATTATTGGTGACCATGGTTGGCCATGGTCATTAAGACAGTGGTTAAGCGTGGTTGACCATGGTCATTAAGACAGTGGTTAATTGGTTGACCATGGTCATTAAGACAGTGGTTATTGGTTGACCATGGTCATTAAGACAGTGGTCAAGCATGGTTGACCATGGTCATTAAGACAGTGGTAAAGCATAGTGGGCCATGGTCATTAAAGGTCCAATACTAAGGAAAGTGAACATTTTAATTTCTTTTAAAAAGCACAGAAACTATTTCATTTTATTGGAAAATGAAAGTTGGTATGTAGAAATTCGAAATAAATCGCAGTATATGTACAATTATTTTTCTATGAAGTATGAAGAAAGTTAAAAAGACCTGGGGGTCATTCTGTCGATTCATTGAAATTTCAACATAATACACATACATTTCTTTGAGTTCCAAAGACCTTCTGTAAATTTTGACCTGCCAATCTTCATTATTTAGTGTCTTGCAGAAGTCTATGCACTGGCTATGAAAAAATTGCCAACTCACTTTCCCTTAGTAATGGACCTTTAAGACAATGCTTATTGGTTGACCATGGTCATGAAGACAGTGGTTAGGGGACCTCTGTGAGGGAGTGGTTTAGGTCACTGATTTCAAATCACCTACCCCTCACTAATGTGGGTTTGAAATGTAGAATTCTTCATTTGAAGAAGAAAATCGCTGTTAGTTGTTCTATCAAGTTGCTTGTCTGTGTTTTCCTCCATCATCAAAAGCTGGTAATTAGTCACCATGTAACCTTAATTGTGTTTGTATGACTCTTAGCCCCACAAAACAAACAAATCTGAATAACACTAAAGTTCATATTAATAGCTTAGGTGATGAACTTGCCTCTATAAAAAATCCATGCTATATTTTCATTATTAACTTGTTTTCTTTATGTTAAAACTTCAATTTATGTCTTGAAATGTTTTCCTGACTTTTATATCTTTTCTGAATTGTAAGTTAATTATTCCTCCATAAATCTGCCAAGTAACTCTGTTTTCATTTTGATTTATATTTTCATGTACTGAAAACTGTGTTACAAAGCTTTCATGAAGCAGCCATACTTTTATGCAGTGTGGGTGATTTAATGTTTAACTATTGTCATCTTGGTGAAAAATGTGCAGAAAGAAGCCTGAAGTGATGCATCATATACTATGGAAGTGGTACCAAGTTTGAGAATGGTTAGATAATAACAGTATTCACACCATGGTTTGACAGTGGTTAGCCTAGGCATTCACCGTTTTAACATGGTGCTCAGTGGTAGTCCTGTAGGGAGGTAATCTGATGGTTAGAGACCACCAATTGTTTTCCCATAGACTTACATTGTAACATTATGGCGTGCATGGCCTTCCATACATCGAAACATGTATATCTAATTACAAGTTTTTCAAGAACTATCTTAGTTGTACCAAAATATCGGACGAAAAACATATGAATAGTGATACTTTATTTAAGTAATTTTCATGTGAATGAGATGACCCCCTGTTTACATCATTGACATGGCGGGAGAAATTCGTTTGATAAAACTTTTTTTTAATACACATAAAATGTAGCAAATTTTGTCAAAATGTATAATAAAATACTGTAAATGCAGTGAAAAAATATCAATTTTGAAAAAATAATCACTTCCTGGGTTTGTTTACATGACTGACCAATCAGAACGCACAGACGTTACCTTATTCCCAGGTATACACTTACCTCATTCCCAGTAAGTTCCCTGTACTTTTTTGAATTGGTGGTCTCTGACCTAAAGATGAATGTTTCGTATCACATTTTCCAATTTTACAGTGATATTGTGAAACATGATCCAATACCAAAGGTCTTACAAAGTTTCATCAAGAAATGTTCAGTTTT